>NC_053024.1:135346320-135490974 GCF_003073215.2 Triticum urartu | reverse complement strand
CTTAGACGCGTAGTTTGGGACCCCTACCCGAGATCCGCCGGTTTTGACACCGACATTGGTGCTTTCATTGAGAGTTCCTCCGTGTCGTCATCGTTAGGCTGTATGGCCCCTTCAATCATCGATAGCTATGTAGTCCAGGGTGAGACTTTCCTCCCCGGACAGATCTTTGTATTCGGCGGCTCCGCACTGCGGGCCAACTCGCTTGGCCATCTGGAGCAGATCGAGAGTTACGCCCCTGGTCACCAGGTCAGGTTTGGAAGCATAAACCACACGGCCGACATCCACGGAGACTTGATCTTCGGCAGATTCGAGCCCTTGCCGAGTGCACCGCACGGTCATGATGAGCATGATTTAGCTCTACCATCGGATAGTGTTCGGGAGATCGCACCGGCGACCGTTCCAACCCTCAATTCGGAGCCCATTGCGCCATCCAAGGACGGGTGGATAGACCCCGTCATGGAGACTGCATCTTCAGCGGTGATCGAGCCAAATACCGATCTTACCCTTCACGAGAGCCGTGACGCCGAACTGCTGGACTCTTCCCCGGCCACGGACTCCGAACCGCCTGCGCCCGTGCCTATCGAATCCGACTGGGCGCCGATCATGGAATTCACCTCCGCAAATATCTTTTAGCACTCGCCCTTCGGCGACATACTGAATTCATTAAAGTCTCTCTCCTTGTCAGGAGAGTCCTGGCCAAACTATGTCCGGCAGGATTGGGATGCGGATGACGAAGAAATTCGCCGCCCACCCACCACCCACTTAGTAGCCACTGTCGACGATTTGACCGACATGCTCGACTTCGACTCCGAATACATCGACGGTAGGGACGACGATGCAGGAGACGAATAGGAGACACTGCCCACAGGGCACTAGACGCCCACTTCATCATATGATGTATACATGGTGTACACACCCAAAGAAAACGACGACGAGGAACAGAAGGACGCAGCGAAGGATCGATCCCTCGAGAAGCAGTCAAAGCGGCGGCGTAAGCGCCGCTCCAAATCCCGCCTCAGCAGAAACATCGATCATATAGACCCAGCGATAGAGCAGGGTGAGCCAGCGGACGACGAACACGACATTGAACCACCGTCCGACCACGGCAACACGGAGAATCAAACCGAACAACCCGTCTCCGACGAAGATAGCAGTCCGGATGACATCACACTGGACAGGCACCTAGAGCAACAGAATCCCCATCAAAGGCTTGTTGCCACTGCGAGGAGTCTAAAAAAGCAGAAGCAAAGGCTCAGGGCTGCACAAGACATACTCAGAATTAGATGGAGTAAAGTACTCAACACTACAGCAAAGTACGACGGCAGTCGCCACACAAAGAGCTACCCGAAGTGAAAGCTGTGCTACGTCTTGAGCTTGCATTGGTTTTCCCCGAAGAGGAAGGGATGATGCAGCAGAGTAGCATAAGTATTTCCCTCAGTTTTTGAGAACCAAGGTATCAATCCAGTAGGAGCCCACGCTCAAGTCCCTCGTACCTGCACAAAGCGATAGCTACTCGCAACCAACGCGATTAGGGGTTGTCAAGCCCTTCACGGTCACTTACGAGAGTGAGATCTGATAGATATAATATTTTTGGTATTTTTGGTATAAAGATGCAAAGTAAAAAGTAAAAGCAAAGTAAAAAGCAAAGCAAGATTAAAGTAATGGAGATTGATATGATGAGAATAGACCCCGGGGCCATAGGTTTCACTAGTGGCTTCTCTCAAGAGCATAAGTATTCTACGGTGGGTGAACAAATTACTGTTGAGCAATTAACAGAATAGAGCATAGTTATGAGAATATCTAGGCATGATCATGTATATAGGCATCACGTCCGTGACAAGTAGATCGAAACGATTCTGCATCTACTACTATTACTCCACTCATCGACCGCTATCCAGCATGCATCTAGAGTATTAAGTTAAAAACAGAGTAACGCCTTAAGCAAGATGACATGATGTAGAGAGATAAATTCATGAAATATGAAATAAACCCCATCTTGTTATCCTCGATGGCAACGATACAATACGTGCCTTGCTGCCCCTTCTGTCACTGGGTAAGGACACCGCAAGATCGAACCCAAAGCTAAGCACTTCTCCCATGGCAAGAACTACCACTCTAGTTGGCCAAACCAAACGGATAATTCGAAGAGACTTGCAAAGATAACCAATCATACATAAAAGAATTCAGAGAAGATTCAAATATTATTCATAGATAGACTTGATCATATACCCACAATTCATCGATCTCAACAAACACACCACAAAAAGAAGATCACATCGAATAGATCTCCACAAGAGAGGGGGAGAACTTTGTATTGAGATTCAAAGAGAGAGAAGAAGCCATCTAGCTACTAACTATGGACCCGAAGGTCTGAGGTAAACTACTCACACTTCATCGGAGAGGCTATGATGATGTAGAAGCCCTTCGTGATGACGGCCCTCTTCCGGCGGAGCACTGGAATAGGCCCCGAGATGGGATCTCGTGGATACAAAAAGTTGCGGCGGTGGAATTAGGTTTTTGGCTCCTGTTCTGATCGTTTGGGGGTACGTGGGTATATATAGGAGGAAGAAGTACGCCGGAGGAGCAACGAGGGGCCCACGAGGCAGGGGGCGCGCCCTAGGGGGGGCGCCCCCCACCCTCGTGACCGCCTCTTTTGTTCCTTGGAGCAGGGTCCAAGTCTCCTGGATCACGTTCGGTGAGAAAATCATGTTCCTGAAGATTTTATTCCGTTTGGACTCCGTTTGATATTCCATTTATCTGAAACACTGAAATAGGCAAAAAAACAACAATTCTGGGCTGGGCCTCCGGTTAATAGGTTAGTCCCAAAAATAATATAAAAGTGGAAAATAAAGCCCAATATAGTCCAAAACAGTAGATAATATAGCATGGAGCAATCAAAAATTATAGATACGTTGGAGACGTATCAAGCTGCTACCTGGATTCGATGATGAGGCCTTAGAGCCCCCGCAATCAAAAAATAAAACAACCATCCGGTCGGATAGACGACCTCATGGCCAACATAGAGCGGCAAACGACGCCGCACACAAGCCAGTAAGCGATCCACGTGAGGATGCGCATCAAAAGGACGGTGCAACCAAATCCATCTACGGCCCAAGCAAGCGCGCTCCAGCAAGCAATGCAACACAACAAAAATCCGAACACCACGGTACACCCAAATACAGGGGTGCCGCACACCCCCTATGTTTCACCGATGAGGTGCTGGACCATGGATTTCCAGAGGGATTCAAACCCGTAAACATAGAGGCGTACGACGGAACGACAGACCTTGGGGTCTGGATTGAGGACTACATCCTCCATATCCACATGGCTCGAGGAGACGATCTCCATGCCATCAAGTACTTACCCCTCAAGCTCAAAGGACCAGCTCGGCACTGGCTTAAAAGCCTCCCTGAAAACTCCATTGGAAGCTGGGAAGAGCTCGAGGACGCTTTTTGGGAAAATTTTCAAGGGACCTATGTCCGACCACCGGATGCAGACGATTTAAGTCACATAACTCAACAGCCCGGAGAGTCAGCCTGAAAGCTTTGGAACAGGTTTCTCACTAAAAAGAACCAAATAGTCGACTGTCCGGACGCTGAAGCCTTAGCAGCTTTCAAGCACAGCGTTCGAGACGAATGGCTTGCCAGACACCTCGGCCAAGAAAAGCCGAGAACAATGGCAGCATTAACAAGCCTCATGACCCGCTTTTGCGCGGGCGAGAACAACTGGCTAGCCCGATGTAGCACCAGCGACCCAATTACATCCGAAGTCAGGGACGGAAACGGGAAGCCATGGCGCAGCAAAAACAATCGCCGAAATAAAGAAGACAACCCGAAGAGCACGGCGGTAAACGCCGGATTCAGAAGCTCTCTGCCAGATCAACAAAAGCTGCCCTCCAAAGGCAACAGAGATGAACTGTCCAGCCTAAACAAGATTCTGGACAAAATATGTCAGATCCACAGCACCCCCGATAAACCTGCAAATCATACCCATAGAGAAAGTTGGGTCTTCAAGCAGTCCGGCAAGCTCAACGCCGAACACAAGGGGCAGGATACACCAAGCGAAGACGAGGACGAGCCTCGCAAGCAAAGCACTGGGGAACAGAATAAATTCCCACCATAAGTCAAAATAGTAAACGTGTTACACGTGATGAAGGGGAGAAACAAAGCGGCACTCCTAGAGACACATGCCCCAGGGCCTATCACCGCGGAGTTCTGCCACTGGTCGTCCCAACCGATCACCTTTGGCCATCGGGATTACTCGGCAAGTATCCGGCATGCAGGATGGGCTGCCTTGGTGTTAGACCCGATAATTGACGGATACCACTTCACACGAGTCCTGATGGATGGCGACAGTAGTTTAAACCTGATATATCAGGACACAGTCCGCAAAATGGGGATAGACCCAACAAAAATCAGCCATAGCAATACTACCTTTAAAGGAGTAACGCCAGGCCCAGAAGCCCATTGCATGGGCTCCCTGCTACTAGAGGTTATATTCAGCTTTCTCGATAACTTCCGTAGCGAAAAGTTAACCTTCCACATCGCTCCGTTCCAAAGTGGCTATCAAGCACTACTCGGACGCGAAGCTTTCGCTCGCTTTAACGCAATACCGCATTACACTTCCCTCATGCTTAAGATGCTCGGTCCACGTGGCATCATTACAGTAAATGGAAATATTGAACGCTCCTTGTGCGCGGAAAACCGTGCGGCTGCCTTGGCAGTCGCACACTAAACGGCCTCACCAGCTAGAGCATCTGACAGGTCGTTAAGACCACGGACGCGGTTAGACGAGTCCGGTGTAGCTATATATAATTGATACAGGTTTGATGGCTATACCCCTATAACAATATAAGGGGCTCAACACGTGTAAACAAGTGACAATTAGGCTCAACTTTACTCATCTTGAACTGTACATGGTTTATTTAGTATAACCTACCTTTTGCACGACAACTTTTCAGCTAAGTTCCTTTCTTTTATAGATGACCATCGTGCTACACCCGTCCAGGATACGGCACAACGGAGATACAGGCGCAGACGTGCAGCAGGGACCCGTTCCAAGGATTCTTTTTAGATTAAGACCCTGCGTAAACCTTTTTTTACTGTCTCTTGTTGATACACATCCCCGGGATTCTCAGTACAATTGAGAAGGATGCTGACGTATTGGCATGTGGCCACGTCAGAATATTGCACGTACCTAGACACCAGGGGCTTATTACAAAGGGCACTGTTTAGCCCGGTTTACATCATAAAGACCGAATACCTTAGGGAGTGTTCGGCGTCGCGAGTTTGGCCTTATATGCATCAGCTCCGAATCATGTCTTTGGTCAAATGTTGGGTTTGCCCGGCTCCTGTGTTTTTCTGCCTTACGTTCCGCTCTATCGGATAAGGCGGCACCAGGAGAACTACTGCGATTGTGCCCTGGTTCATCCGGACGAGCACCTCGGTAGAGAAAGCCGAAAACTAACTGTCATGATATAGCGTGAGACTGGTCAACCACTCAATGACCTAGCGGAATCTTCGGGATTCCTCCGCCTTAACGAAGGGCCGTTTCCCGGCCAGGCATGTAAGCGCCCCGAATTCGGATGAGCGCGGAGCCACCAGGGGCTACATAGTAGCCCCACTGTCAAACTCCTCTGGCTAAGTGAAAGTGTTAAAGCATTATAGTCCGATTGCCTAGTTCGCTGTGCTATCACCTCCTTAATGGACCAAGACGTTGGATCAAGTGTGAACATGCATCTTTTGCAAGCACCCCCGCATTATATGCGTGGGGGCTGAAGCCGACGACTGCCATATTTCAGGTTATATACATATATACATAAACGGCCGCACAGGAGGTATTATAATTCTTTCAGGCACAAGTATAAAATAGCCTTTACAATTCAGTAAAACATTATTTTTCAATGGGAATACATGTCATTAGAACATAATATTCTTCGAGCCCTGCGCTTCTATTGAACGAGCGCCCTCAAGAACTTCTCGAAAGTAGTACTCGACTCTCATCCGGATCTTGGGCTGCAATGGCAGGGGCCTCCATCTCCGCCCAATATGTCTTCACACGGGCAAGGGCCATCCGCGCACCCTCTACGCACGCTGACCTCTTCATCGCGTTGATGTGCGGCACTGCACCAAGGAACTGCTGCACCAAACTAAAATAATTGTTCGGCTTTTGCCTTTCTGGCCATAGATGATCCACAACAGACCTCATGGCGAGTCCGGAAAACCTATTCAGCTCGGCCGATTCGGCCAACCGATCAGTCAATGGAAGCGGATGCTTTGGAACGTTAAATTGTGACTAGAACAACTTTTCCACTTCGCGATCTTTTTGATCTCGGAAGTATTCGGCCGCATCAGCATCACTCGCCGCTAAGTCAAGATATGCGTCCGCAGAACTCCACAGCCGGTCCAAAGGGGCGTACCTAGGATCTCTGAACTTCATCCGCAGCATAAAGGGCTTCCCAGCCATGGTATCCCCGGCTTGATGCAGCTCCTCCTTCATCGCTCTCATTGCAGAGCGGGTGTCTTTGGTCGCCATCGTGGCCTTCTCCAGGTCTGTCCTCTTCGCTCGATCTTCCTTTTTAAGAAGCTCGTAACGGTCAGCGGCATTCTTCAATTCCACAGCCATCCTGGCTACCTCCTCCTTGCTTTGGCAGTGAGCAGCATGTTTGGCTTTCAGCTCCTTAATTGCCTTTAGGGTAGCCGCATCGCTTTTCCTGGCTTGTTCTTTGGCTCGGGCAAGTTCCTCCCGAAGGTTCTCCACGGCCGCAGCTCCATCTGCATTCACACACATGTTATAGATACTTGCATCATGCTCCTCTTCCATGTGTCGCCGGAGGAATCACATACCCCGTGCCTCGTCAAGCCCCTTGTTGACAAGTACGATGTCGGCATCTGCCACGTCAAGCTGCCGCTTTAGCTCGGCAAACTCATCAGTCCGGATGGCCACCCGACCCTCCGCCACATGCATATTAAGGCGGCACGATTATTCCTGGGACTATGATCCTCTGTGCACCATCATCTTTGATAGCACCCAGAGTCTCAGGGGCTACTATCTACACAGGGCACATCTAAAAATGTGCGGTATTGTCAAAAATGTACATCATTTCGCGTACCTCAAAACCCGTCAGTAGACTCATAAAGGCTTCATGCAACCCGCTTTTGGCGGACGAAATCCTTTCAATCACCGTACCCATCAACATGCGGTGCTCTTCTGAGATAGCCGCTCGCTCTAGCAGATCCCTCAGTATGTCCGATCGCACACCAGACGGTGCCGGACTCTTTCGATTGCTCTCTTCAAGAGCCGGATACTAAGGACTTCGGGTGGCCATAGGATTGCCTTTTGGCCTTGCCAGATCAAAAACCCTCCGCGACGACACCTCGGGGTCGCCCGCCTCATGAGGCGGTATGGTAGGGGGAGGCGTTTCGCTCTCCATCATCTCTGGAAGAAGATCCCCTGAAGACGAGCTCTGCTGAGAAGGGCTAAGATCCGAACTGCAAGATAAATGCTTCGGTTATTTTCCTCAGAAGTAAAGCGAGGTATTTTCATTATTAAGTGCCCTTTTACTTACAGCTCAGTGGAGGGCTGATCCCCTTGAGGGCATAGTGCGGCCGGGGTAGCCCCCGGGGCAGGACCCTCCGACGAAGATTTCTTCCCCCATTTGGAGACCATTGTCTCCGGGTCCTCGGAGGCGGTCCTCTTCCTTCCCTGGGGAGAGGAAGTTTCAGTCCCTCCTCCCCGGCTAACCTCCTTCGCGGAGGCGCTAGCCTCCTTGTTCCCCCTTTATCTTCTCCTAAGGGCGCTTGATAAGGCGCGATCTCCAGCATCCTGGTTAGCACGAGATTAGGTGAGGTCTCAGGGAGGGGGGCCGGACACCTGATCAACTTTGCCTTCGCTATCCAATCCTGGTCAAAGAGCGGCTTTTTTAGGGCGATGTTGCGATAAATAAACGGACAGTGTGTTCGGATGCGGGGCTACTTACTTGGGTATCCGGGCGATTGTAGCTCAGACCTGCATCCTAAGTGATGTCCGGACACATTATTTGTGGTCCGAAGAACAATTTGTACATCTCCTCGGGCGTCATGCCGAGGAAGTGTTGGATAGCTCGCGGTCCCTCCGGGTTGAACTCCCACATGCAGAAGGGACGGTGTTTGCAAGGCTAGACTCGACGAACTAGCATAACTTGCACTACCATAACCAGACTGAAATCTCTCTCAAAGAGATCTCGGATACGGCTTTGCAGTATTGGCACGTCCTTGGCTGGACCCTAGCTGAGCCCCCTGCTGATCCATGACATCAGTTGTGGTGGGGGGCCTGAGCGAAAGGTGGGGGCAGCTACCCACTTGGCACTTCGGGGAGCTGTGATGTAGAACCACTCCCGCTACCACAATCCGGACACCTCTGGGAAGCTACCCTCAGGCCATGGAGCGTCAGCGATTTTTCTTATTGAAGCGCCTCCGCTCGCTGCGTGCTGCCCCTTGATCATCTTTGGCTTCACATCAAAGGTCTTGAGCCACAGGCCGAAGTGAGGGGTAATGCGGAGGAAGGCCTCACATACGACAATAAATGACGAAATGTGAAGAAGGGAATCCGGGGCCAGATCGTGAAAATCTAGCCCATAATAGAACATAAGACCCCTAACAAAGGAATCCAGAGCGAGGCCTAGTCCTCGGAGGAAGTGGGAGACGAACGCGACGCTCTTGTTGGGTTCGGGAGTAGGGACGACTTGCCCTCGGGCAGGCAGCCGATGCGAAATTTCGGCGGTCAGATATCTGGCCTCTCTCAACTTCTTGATGTCCTCCTCCGTGACGGAGGAAGGCGTCCACCGACCTTGAAGGTTGGATCCGGACATAGTTGAAGGTCCGAAGTGCCTAAACCTGAGCTTTGGGTGTTGGAACTCGAGGCGGGAGGCGGATTCGATTAAGATCGAGAGGAAAAAGCCTTGTCCCCTTTATAAAGAGGGTGAATATCAAGCGTCTTCCTCGTGGCCGTTTGGGACTTGCCTAAGATCTAGGAGTCCTACCCATAGGCACGGTTGGGTTACCCACGTCCGTATTGATGAGAATCCCGTGATAAAGGGGACACGATACCTGCTTCAACAAGATGTGCCAAGGAAACCGCCTCGTGAAACACGCTGAGATGGGTTATGAAAAATGATTCGAATAAAGACCTGGCTGTGGTGTGATGTCACACTACGGGGTACGTCAGCAGATTAGGTTTGTGGAAATATTATTCTCTCTACGGTGGTATGTGGAACTCGTTTTGCAGAGCCGGACACAATCCTCGTGTTCAAAATCTTCTATGAAGTATTCGGAGGAGGAACCCGCCTTGCAATGCCAAAGACAATCTGCACGCCAGACTCATCTTCATTGAAGCCTGGTTCAGGGGCTACTGAGGGAGTCCTAGATTAGGGGGTATCCTGACAGCCGGACTATATCCTTTGGCCGAACTGTTGGACTATGAAGATACAAGATTGAAGACTTTGTCCCATGTCCGGATGGGACTCTCCTTGGCGTGGAAGGCAAGCTTGGCAATACGGATATGTAGATCTCCTTCCTTGTAACCGACTATGTGTAAGCCTAGCCCCCACCGGTGTCTATATAAACTGGAGGGTTTAGTCCGTAGGACCAAGAACAACAATCATACCATAGGCTAGCTTCTAGGGTTTAGCCTCTCTGATCTCGTGGTAGATCAACTCTTGTATTACTCATATTATCAAGAACAATCAAGCAGGACGTAGGGTGTTACCTCCATCAAGAGGGCCCGAACCTGGGTAAACATCGTGTCCCCTGCTTCCTGTTACCATCCGCCTTAGACGCACAGTTCGGGACCCCGTACCCGAGATCCACCAGTTTTGACACCGACAATGATCATCACACTTTTATTTACTTACAACTCAAGAATTACAACTCGATACTTAGAACAAAATATGAATCTATGTGAATGCCTCCGGCGGTGTACCGGGATATGCGATGAATCAAGAGTAACATGTATGAAAAATTAAGCATGGTGGCTTTGCCACAAATACGATGTCAACTACATGATCATGCAAGGAAATATGACAATGATGATGCATGTCATAATAAACGGAACGGTGGAAAGTTGCATGGCAACATATCTCGGAATGGCTATGGAAATGCCATAATAGGTAGGTATGGCGGCTGTTTTGAGGAAGATATAAGGAGGCTTATGTGTGATAGAGCGTATCATATCACGGGGTTTGGATGCACCGGCGAAGTTTGCACCAACTCTCAAGGTGAGAAAGGGCAATGCACGGTACCGAAGAGGCTAGCAATGATAGAAGGGTGAGAGTGCGTATAATCCATGGACTCAACATTAGTCATAAAGAACTCACATACTTATTGCAAAAATATAGAAGTCATCAAAACCAAGAACTACGCGCATGCTCTTAGGGGTATAGATTGGTAGGAAAAGACCATCACTCGTCCCCGACCGCCACTCATAAGGAAAGCAATCAAAGAACATCTCATGCTTCAAATTTGTCACACACCGTTTACCATACGTGCATGCTACGGGACTTGCAAACTTCAACACAAGTATTTCTCAATTTTACAATTACTCAACTAGCACACCTCTAATATTACCACCTTTATATCTCAAAACAACTATCAAGTATCAAACTTTTCAGGTTTTTATCTTGGATGCCTATCATATTAGGATTAATTTTATAACCAAAGCAAATTACCATCCTGTTCTAAGGGACTCTCAAAATAATATAAGTGAAGCATGAGAGATCAATTATTTCTATAAAATAGAACCACCACTGCGCTCTAAAAGATATAAGCGAAGCACTAGAGCAAAATTATCTACCTCAAAAGATATAGGTGAAACACATAGAGTATTCTAATAAATTCTAATTCATGTGTGTCTCTCTCAAAAGGTGTGTACAACAAGGATGATTGTGGTAAACAAAAAAAACAAATACTCAAATCATAGAAGATGCTCCAAGCAAAACACATATCATGTGGTGAATAAAAATATAGCTCCAAGTAAAGTTACCGATGGACGAAGACGAAAGAGGGGATGCCTTCCGGGGCATCCCTAAGCTTAGGCTTTTGGTTGTCCTTGGATTTTACCTTGGGGTGACTTGGGCATCCCCAAGCTTAGACTCTTGCCACTCCTTGTTCCATAATTCATCAAATCTTTACCCAAAACTTGAAAACTTCACAACACAAAACTTAAACAGAAAATTTCATGAGCTCCGTTAGTAAAAGAAAACAAACCACCACTTAAGGTACCGTAATGAACTCATTCTTTATTTATATTGGTGTTAAACCTACTTTATTCCAACTTATCTATGGTTCATATACTCAAATACTAGCCATAGATTCATCAAAATAAGCAAACAACACACGAAAAACAGAATCTGTCAAAAACAGAACAGTCTGTAGTAATATGTAGGTTTCGAATACTTATGGAACCCCAAAAATTATAAAATAAATTTCTGGAAGTGAGGAATTTATCTATTAATCATCTGAAAATAATAATTAACTAACTAGCACTCTCTAGTAAAAAATGACAGCAAATCTCGTGAGCGCTAAAGTTTCTGTTTTTTACAGCAAGATCGCAAAGACTTTCCCCAAGTCTTCCCAAAGGTTCTACTTGTCACAAACACTAATTAAAAAAATAAAACCACATCTAAACATAGGCTAGATGAATTATTTATTACTAAACATAATCAAAAAGCAAGAAACAAAAATAAAATTGGGTTGCCTCCCAACAAGCGCTATCGTTTAACGCCCCTAGCTAGGCATAAAGGCAAGGATAGATCTAGGTATTACCATCTTTGGTATTGGGAAACAAAAGAGAAAATTTCTTTTCTATAGCATTTATCTTTCTATTTTGAGAGAGCACGTGGCCATTAATGGTGGAATAAAGATTAAGCACGTTACGAAAATTTGCATCTAAACTAGCCCTCATTTCTTTGATAATTTCATTCTGGTAAAAGCACAAAAGAGAGGTGAATTCCACCTTCTCACTCATGGGGTGCCCAAATATAGTTTTCATCTTTTCATAAGTATCTATGGGACCCCCCTCAAGAAAACCTTCTTCAAAAATAGAATCTAGATTTTGTTTGAACGAAGAGGGTAAACCAATATAAAAGCTTTTCAGGTATATCTCAATTTGATATTGGGGAACATAGCTAGCTCAGATCCTTAATAGCCTACCCCAAGCATCTTTCAAAGATTCATCAAGCAAATAACAAAAAATTCCGGGACCATCTTCATCGAAATTATTCAAACTCTGATTGATAACCCTGATAGGTCTTTCCATAGCATCATTATTTATGAGCTTAGAGAGGACAAAGGGACTATCCAGAGTAAAACCCGGGAGAGGACCCTTAGCCCTTTTTGAATCGGCCATGGCACAAGAAAAATAAATGGGAGAAAGGCGAATAAAACGGCAAGGGTGAAGTGGGGGAGAGGAAAACGATAGGCAAATGACAAATAATGTAATGCGAGGGATAAGAGTTTGTGATGGGTACTTGGTATGTCTTGACTTATGCGTAGACTCCCCGGAAACGGCGCCAGAAGTCCTTCTTGCTACCTCTTGAGCACTACGTTGGTTTTTCCTTGAAGAGGAAAGGGTGATGCAGCAAAGTAGCGTAAGTATTTCTCTCAGTTTTTGAGAATCAAGGTATCAATCCAGTAGGAAGCCACACGCAAGTCCCTCGTACCTACACAAACAAATAAGAACCTCGCAACCAACGCGATAAAGGGGTTGTCAATCCCTTCATGGTCACTTACGAGAATGAGATCTGATAAATATGATAAGATAATATTTTTGGTATTTTTATGATAAAGATTAAAACTAAATATTGCAAAATAAACGGTGCCAGAAAATAACTTGTTGATGGGAGATTAATATAATGGAGAATAGACCCGGGGGCCATAGGTTTCACTAGTGGCTTCTCTCAAGATAGCATAAGTATTACAGTGGGTGAACAAATTACTGTCGAGCAATTGATAGAAAAGCAAATAATTATGAGAATATCTAGGCATGATCATGTATAGAGGCATCACGTTCGTGACAAGTAGACCGACTTCTGCCTGCATCTACTACTATTACTCCACACATCGACCGCTATCCAGCATGCATCTAGAGTATTAAGTTCATAAGAACAGAGTAATGCATTAGGTAAGATGACATGATGTAGAGGGATAAACTCAAGCAATATGATATAAACCCCATCTTTTTATCCTCGCTGGCAACAATACAATATGTGTCGTTTCCCTTTCTGTCACTGGGATCGAGCACCGCAAGATTGAACCCAAAGCTAACCACTTCTCCCATTGCAAGAAATATCAATCTAGTAGGCCAAACCAAACTGATAATTCGAAGAGACTTGCAAAGATAACCAATCATACATAAAAGATTCCGGACAAGAATCAAATATTGTTCATAGCTAGACTTGATCATAAACCCACAATTCATCGGATCTCGACAAACACACCGCAAAAAGAGTTACATCGAATAGATCTCCAAGAAGATCGAGGAGAACTTTGTATTGAGATCCAAAGAGAGAGAAGAAGCCATCTAGCTAATAGCTATGGACCCGAAGGTCTGAAGTAAACTACTCACACATCATCGGAGGGGCCATGGAGTTGATGTAGAGGCCCTCCGTGATCGATGACCCCTCCGGCGGAGCTCCGGAAAAGGCCCCAAGATGGGATCTCTTGGGTACAGAAGGTTGCGGCAGTGGAAATAGGGTTTCGTGGTGCTCCTGCATGTTTTTGGGGTATGTGAACATATATAGGAGGAAGAACTCGTGGCCTCCTCAGTTGTTTCTTGACGTCCACTCCAAGTCCTCTGGATCACGTTTGTTCCAAAAATAACGCTCCCGAAGGTTTCATTCCGTTTGGACTCCGTTTGATATCTCTTTTCTGTGAAACACTCAAATAGGCAAAAAAACAACAATTTGCACTGGGCCTTGGGTTAATAGGTTAGTCCCAAAAATAATATAAAAGTGTATAATAAAGCCCATTAAACATCCAAAACAGAATATATAATAGCATGGAACAATAAAAAATTATAGATACGTTGGAGACGTATCATGGACGGGGGTGGATGGACGGCGTCTTGACCGCGTGGGCGGTGAGTTGTCGGTGCATCTCCTTCGCGCTGCAGGCTGTCTCCCGCTGCACTTGACGGCTTACGATCGCGGTCGTCGGCCTCGGTGCGTTCGTGGGGGCTGGTTGAGGTGACATCGGATCGGAGGAAACTCTAGGTAACTCGTTCATCTCAACGGTGGCTACGACCAGGGGCGCCGTTTTCCTCCTTGCAGGCGCCGTCGAGGTCCATGCCCTCCATCCCGACACCATGCTCGGGTGAAAACCCATAATCTCCTGTGATTGGGCGGCGGCGGCACTGCGAGTGTCGTACCCTTCTTAGGCGCCGCCTGGGGCGTTTGGATGCTCGGTTAGAGGGACTGCAAACGGAGGGGATGGGACCAGTGACAACAGGTGGTGTTTGCGAAGGAGGAGCAGCATGGCATCTGGCATGTCGACAACGGCGGGTCTCAGTGGCATGGAGCAGCGGGGCCTTGCCGGTGGCGTGTGATGATGGACGAGCGCAGGGCGGTGGAGCTGTCTGGCGCCATGGTGGCGTCGACGGCAGCGAGGCCGGGCAAGGTTGATGCAGCAGTACAACACTGAAGATGGATTGGTGGCAGGTGGCTGCGGCGGCCTCATACTCGGCAGGCGTCCTGGTTGAGGAGTGTGCCGGACTGGTGGATGCCCCATACCCGGCAGGCGTCCTGGTTGGGACCTCAGGTCTTAGATGTTAGGTTTGGATGCGAAGTCTGTTTGATATTAGGCCCAGACTATCTGCGCCCCTTCATCAACTGGTTAGGAGTAGCGACAGATGTTGCCTAGCTAGATGGTGGCTTTAGTGTTACTGTTGTATGACTTTGTACGGTATTGTGTGAACAATTAATAAAGTGGCTGCATGCATCGTCCAGATGCAGAGGCCGGGGGTCCTCCTCCTTTTCTAAAAAAAAGATATATTTTGCACCTAATTATTTCTTAGTGTTAGAGTATTTACAATCATGCGCCTCGTATCCGCTTGAAACGTCCAGGCAGCCTACCTGATCACTGCCCGACAAAAAAAACCACACCCAAGTGGACCGGGCAAACCCGACCCAAATGTACGGTCTGACCGGCAACCACCATACCCAGTCTTTTATGTGCGGCGGATGTGGGATGCCCGGGGGAGTCGCCACGTATTGGTCGCAAGAGGGCACGACAAAATCGCTTGAAGACGTCCATGTCCTTGCTCAACCCGCCCTCTCTTCCTCTCCTCTTTTCTGTCTCGTCCGCACAGCTGCCACTGTAGCTTCGCCGACGTCGTTGCTCCGTCGTTGTCCCCAACTCAAAGTGTCGATACTGGAGGCCCCAGCCCACAACACATGATTTTGAGAATCCCGAAGTTCATGTCCACCTCCCGGAACAAGAGGCGTATTATATTGCCAACTTTTTTGAGATATATTGACAACTTCGAGATCAACAGATGCACATGCAACTTTCGAGTGATCTTGTGGAGCATATGCGTGTACAAACGTGCACATGCAACTTCTCATGATCTTGTGTTACTCCCGTAGATGGGGTTGAGAGCCCCGTAGCACTTCCCTTATATGCTCGGTGAGGGCTAGGGTTTTACAAGAGGAAGATCCAATCTAGGTCGTCACCATCTTGGCTTTGGCGGCCAAGATGATCCGTGGACGTCTATCCATTCCTCTGGGCTCCTTCCTGCAGCTGGTTCCATGGGGGTCTTTTGGGTCCCTTGGCAGGCCTGTTGTCGGGCTCCCCGTAGAGAAGCCACGTTGAAAATTGTCTGTGTGTCATCCAAATTGTTTGTGAATCCATGCTGAAAATTCACTGGACTATGTTTCAATTATGCACTATGAACAAAATTTATTTTTGGATTATGTATTCTATGTGCGAATAATTTATATTTGTGTGCGCCGGTCATTGTTTGTGTGTGATGATCGACGTGCATGTGTTTGCATGGATTTAAGGTTTCAAAAGTAGGGGTTGTGGTTACAAATGAGGACAATTGAGGGCCGGACCGGCGCTGTCCGCGATCACATCCGTGGAAGTGTAGGGTGGGCCATATTTGCCCATTCCGGTCCGGAGATGCTCTTATATAGCAACAATTAATGTTTGCATGCTCCTAAAATTATGGTTGATTAAACTTAAACTAAAATATACTCCATATAATCAAGAGATGAGATCTCGTAGAATGAATAAAATGTAAGCTTTTTTTCCTAGTAAGAGACAATCTCCTAATTTTTATGTGAATTGAGACCATCTCCTCATTCAGTGAAGGCGAAGTTTTCTTTTCTCATATCTCTCTCTTCTAACTCAACTATTATTCTGTGTGACATTGCTAAGATAACATCATTATACACATTTTTACTGGTGTACAACACATATGATGAATTGTGTTTGGTAATTCTTGAAGAGGTGTGATTACTTGCTATAGGCTATTCGGTCATGTCAAAAAGATGTGATCTCGACATAAATTACGCTTCTTGTCCAAAGTAGGTAGGGCTCCTTCCATTCAAATGAAGTTTTTAGGATAGCTGGAGGATCCAGATCCTTAGAATCGTTTTGTATGTGTTTCATTCATAGAACCAGAAACCTTATGAAAATTTTCTAACTATTGTTTCACACTTTATTGTGGACGAAACTGAACATCCACTCAAATTTCTTTGTACAATTCATTTTGTTCTCGCATAACATCAAACACTGTTTTTTTCAAATTCATGTGGTTTACTAATCATATAGGATTAAAGTGGGTACCTCACTTAAATCCCGTATTTTTCCTTTCATGCGATTCAGAAATCTTGTGATTTAAAGAGGCTCCGAGACTTGAGATGTACGACTTTGTTGAGGACACGGGGACCTTTAGAGCAACTCTTTTTTTTCTTTGACAATCAATACCCCTTCTTTAGTCATTTGTCATAATGGTTACATCATTGGCAAGAAAAGAAATTAAAGCCTTTGGAGCATTATCTAACCAAGTACAGTACTCCTTTTCTCTCAGTTTACAGGGCGTACGCGTACCCCAAGGTCGTCAATTTGGCCAATCTAATATAATTCATATATTGCAAAAATTATACCAATATAAACTTCGGAGTTTCTACTTTCAAAAGGTATAATTCTTGTGTTATATAGTTTGAATTAGGGTGATAAAATTGGCAACCAACGTATATGCGCAGGACTTGTAAACTGAAACGGAGAGAGTACTAGGTTAGAGAGACTAGCTAAGCTAGCTAGCTCGTGGGCAGTGGGCTACTCCATTTGCTTCTCTTGGACAATATTCATAGGTTACACAGAGCGAGATCAATCAGACGGGCGTTTTGGCTCCCGGGTCTGAGCCCGATAGTGAACAGTAAATTTGCCATAAATAGTAAAAAATTCAAAAAAATTCCAAACTTTTTTGTGGTGAAAAATGATTGAGTGTGTGATATCTGTGCAAAAATCCAGCGCATTTGAAGATCTGACAAGCTCTCAACAAAAAAGACAAATTTTTAGGTCTGTGAAAAAGTTTACTGTTTTGCACTATTCAGACCTGATTTTGTCTTTTTTTGTTGAGAGCTCGTCAGATGTCCGAATTCACTCATTTTTGCATGGATATCACACACTCAACAACCTTTCACCACATTTTCTTGGAATTTTCTGAATTTTTCTAGTATTTGTTTTGAATTTACTGTGCACATGGTGTAGATGAGCTCGGGAGACAAATTGGATATTCGGACAAATAATAACAATCCTCAAATATTGCCGCGGTAATACCAACAGGGGGTGATGCTAGATTTTGCGCCATCCCGCGCTGGCAAATTTCGGTCTCCCGCCATCTCTGTGCCTATTCCTCCCTACGCCATCACTACGTCGTGCCTTCGGCGCTAGACTCAGCCTCACTTGTTGCAAACGTGTGATTCAAGCATTCTTAGCGAGCCAGGCTCTAGGCTGCTTTAAGATTCATGTGCGTGCAATTTAGCCCTCCTGTGTATGGTACCAAACGTGTTTTTCTTGCATTCAGGAGGCCTATTTGGGGGTGATGCTGCCAACCAAACGCGCTCCAAGAATAGGGTACTAAGCATGTCAGTGGTCTATCATGGCGTCGCGGGGTGACCCGTATGACTTCCTAGCCCATCTCACCTTCTCTCACCTAGTGGGGCCCATGCATGTGGCTATTTTTTACTTGCGGAAATTCTAGTTTTTGCTTCAATTTAAAAAATTGAAAAGTGTTGGAATTTTTTTTGAAGTTCAAAGTGAGATTTTCAAAAGTTTTGACATTTTCAAGAGCTCAATATTTTGAAAGTTAAAAGTTTGAAAGGTTTCAAATTCCCAAAGCTATCAAGCTCTGAAATTTGGGCCCAATTTTTTTAAAATACAGGTACTGAATTTTCTCAAAAAAAATCAAAAAATAAAGTTGAATAGGCAAGAGATTTTACCCAGATGAAATACAACACATGGTCGGAATCTGACTGAGCTCACAATTGCCCGCCAATTAGCAAGGCCCCAGGAAGCATCGTATGACAATGTCATTTCGACATAGATTGCCTCATTTTCTTTATGCACCAAATGTCATGTTATTTTTACTTGGTATCATCTTCTGGTTATCTCATCTTGTCTTATTTTCTAAACGTATATTAAGCGATTTTTTGATGGATGTGGGCATTATCTTGGTGCACTCGAAATGAAATGTCTGCTAGGGAAGAATTGAAGATGATGTTACACAACGGTGTTTTCTCCGCAGAGGTGATTATCGGGTTGTGACGGTTTTCGTCTGATTTTTCTTAAATTAAATAGGCAACTCCCTCCTTTGTTCTTGATTAATGAAAACTGTTTCTTTTGCCTTGTTTAAAAAAACGTTGTTTACAAAAGACAAAGTAACAAGCCATAAGCAAAGCAAAATAACAAAAATAAACGATCGGATTCAGAAGATGACTTGGGGTGCGTTAAATCGTTGGCACAGTCCTTTTTAGAGAAAATGTTGGTACTGTGTTCAAACGTAGAGGAAAACACGTGGCGCTATCAGAAATTCAGAAGATGACTTGGGGTGCGTTAAGTCTGCGCCGTATGGCTATAAATATAGCTCGATTGCTGAAGACGGTGTGTTTTTGTCCGATACACTATCCGCATCCCACGTACACAATCTTATCTAGGATCATACAGTAGTACCATTAATTGGCTGCTGCGAGCTACTAGCCTACTATAGCTCTTGATCCGTATAGTACTGTACAAAGTACGCCTGGTATCTGTACGTACGCCTAGCTCTCCCTGCTCAAATCTTATCATCTATTCTTGGCGAGTGAGACGTGTCAGAGGTGTTGGTCTCCTATGTCTTTTTGGTAGGACTCGACATGGAATGGACCACTCAGCACAGCACATGATGATTCGTAGCCACACGCGTACGTACGTACGTACATCGCTGCTCACCAAACACCAAATCGTCGTTTCTTTGATTTGCCGGACTGTCACAGAAATTTTGCTGAATTTCGTTGATTTGCCGGAGTTTCACAATTTTTTGCTGAATTTCACGGAGACGGAGGTCCTCTGCTCTGTCGCCCGCGTGCCCGAAAGGCGGGCGCATCCGATTTTCAAATCCCCACCATGCAAGCAATACAATCGGCAATCGCATCAGGACGGGCCGCCAGCCCGCCATCATCATCCCTCGCCTTTTGTTTCGGCTTTGCCGGCTTAGGTTTCTTTCTTTCTTGTAGAATAATGCCTTTGCCGGTTTCGGCTCGAGTCCAGACACTGCTTCTCTAATCTCCATCAGCATGGAGCCCTCGCCAACTTCTTCGTCATGAGGCGACTCTTTTATTTAGGAGCAGTTTGCATGACAATCATTGAGTTCAACGACCTGGCAGAAGCACAATCTCACACCCGCACTGCTCTGCAACTCAAGTTGTTGACCAACCATTTCATTTCTGAACTCTGGCTTCAGTTGTAGTGGCATCAGAGGCTGAACCACCAAGAAAAAACAGAGGGGCGCGAAGCAGAGTCGCTACCCGTCCCGTCACTTTAACGGCGAGGCTATGATGCACGCGCTGTAATTTTCATTCGCATGATCATCGCATCTGCTCTGGTGTAATGTTGTAATCCTTGTGAGGAGTAGTAGAAAACAGGCCAAGGGATAGGACGATCGGGCCCCTCATGACACGGAAAAGGGGATCAGATGGTGACGAACGGCGGATTGTCGCCGGGGCCAGGTCCAGGCCAGGGTGCGCGACAAGACAAGCCCGGGTTTGGACCTGTCATTGCGAGCCCGTGAATGCGACGCCAGTAGCCTTGGACGCCAGCACGAGCCGCGGCTCAATAATTCGTCCTACCCCGCCCAAAAGATTGCGCCAATCCAATCCGTCCTTGTCGTTGTCGTTGGCAGGGCCGCCCGAAATGAGGCCCTAGAATTTTTAGAATAAATGATTTGTTTACAAAAAAAATATGAATGAATTCAAACACTCCATGAGTTAAAGGTCTACCAAGATAACAAAATGAAAAAAGGGATTGAACCCTGAATTTTGAACGAGCAACTAGCTTAGAAATCTTGGTGTGTGACAACTTAATCAACAAGCCTATTATTTATATTCCCTAGAAAAACTGGATTGATGAATTGATGCATATGCACACCCATATATTCCCTAGAAAAATTAGATTATGAACCGTCTCATATAATTATTCAGATCGGTTATTCAGTTTGAGCACCTCAATCGGTTCATCTCCGTAAGGACAAAATAGTCTAAATTAATTAGGGATTTAGTTTGAGCGCACCTTGTGGATAGATCGGTGATGCCCTCACCTTTTCTCGGCCACCGGCGGCCAACAGAATGGTGGAAAGAATTATCCATGCCGGCAGGGCTGTGGGTCGTTTCTCCGGCAAAGCCGCAACCCTCCGGACGGCGCCGTACTAGAGTCAGTTCATCTCCGTGAGGGCCTTTTCCTTACCCGAGCAGATCGCGCGGAGCTAGATGGATAGTTGCTTGTTTTTTTAGCAGAGCTCGAGATAGATTTATCGATCGACCGGCAGGGTGTGTGGATCGGCACTAAGGGAAAGCCTCATTTCAGGAGTCCAGAGTGCATAGGCCTAATTCTGTTCTTGCTGTGAAAACAGGGCCCAAAACAAAGAATATACTACTAGATGCTGGCCCAAAATCGGGGGCCCTTGGAATTTGGGGGCCCTGTGCGGTCGCACAGCCCGCACAGGCCCCTGGACGGCCCTGGTCGTTGGAGAAGAAGAATACAACACGCTCCGGGAGAGCGAGGGCGTCCTCCGCAACGGCACGGGCGTGTTTAATCTTGTGTGTGGGCATGCAAGGCAATCTTGTGTGTCGTCCGGTTCTCTTCAAACGAATTACGTTAAGATGATTCTTGTTAGGATTATACAACACCGCGTCATAAATAAATCTAACAACGACCATTGATTATTGACATATATAAAGCCACCCAAAAAAAACTCTATAAATTTTCAGAAAAAATGATTTTGGGGTGTGAGGTGTCTAGTCTAGTAGAAAAGAGCCGAGATAGCAACATATCTGATTTATAGCTGGAAAACAAATGTCTACTCTTCTAGGAACATGTACAGGCACATCATGTGTCCCTCAAGTGCTCACTGCATCTTCAATTGGCTCTGGAAATGTGGCAGCAGAATCAGACACAAAGCATTCTTCTGGCTGGCTCTGTATGAAAGAGTTAATACCAAGGGTTTACTTAAATGAAAATCCTTTCACACGGATTCATTTGACTGTGTATGATGCAATGAAAACAGAGGAGAACATCCATCATCTTCTTTGGGTTTGTGCGTTTGCTCAATCTTGCTGGCACTCAAATCTCTCTAAATAAGCACAAAGGAATTTCATTCTTTGATAATGAAGTACTGCTATTACATCAGACCTTTCCCAAACATACAGCCTTAGACATCATCATCATCATGAGCTGCTGGAACATTTGGATGCAGAGAGATGGAAATATTTTCAGAAATGAAGTACCAGGAATTTTATCTTGGAAGCATAGGCTCAAGTGAGATCTCTGTTGGTCAATCATAGGACAAATGCAAAGCAAATAGACTCTCAGTCACTGGATTGCATCCCTAATTTGATTACTTTCTTTCTCTATTTGCTATTTCCCATGTTAGAAAAATTGGAGTTGGTTAGCTGCAGATTTTCATCTGCTTGCATGTATATTTGTACATATTTTTCATTTTAATGGAAAGTACACCATACAACTATTGTTCTACGGTTTCAAGGTAAAAAGAAAAAACCTCTCCAAACCCATCATTCCTTTTGAAAAGAGGGAAAAACCTCGGCCTCTCTAAACCCATTTATCCGGATCCAAAATATCTCAAACTGATTCTATATCCGATTTATAAAATATGGCAACACTGTTTGTCCAGATTATAACTAGGACGATAAATTGGGTATAGTACAATACAACAAAATCTATATCATGATTGTATGACAAATACAAGTAATGCTTCTGATCATAAATACTATAGCCGGATACAAATGCAACTTTAATTCTCAGAGTAGTCATATATATGGCGACATCTACCCATACGACGAGGAGAGCTCAGATCACACTTCTGTAGAATATGTGCCACTGTCGCCCCCGTCCATAATGTTCTGAAATGAAGTCGGAATCGGAGGCAACTCAACGTCAACGGCACCTTCCAGCATGCGTACAACTTTCCCCATTGATGGCCTGTGGATCTCATCATCCTGGATGCACCAGCAAGCAACCCTACAGGCAACATCCAGCTCTTTTTCATTGCCCTCTCCTCCTAGCCGACCATCGAGCAAGCACAAGACATCTCCTTCATTCACTTTAGCTGCAGCATAAAGGGGGAAGTACCGATGATTTCCGTTCCCGGTAGCCCTCCTCCCGGAGATCAATTCGAGGAGCACAACACCAAAGCTGTAGACATCTGCCTTTTGAGTGATAGGCTGACCATACACCCACTCCGGTGCCAGATAGCCGATGGTTCCACGGAGGGTGGTCAGCGCCGTGCTCATGTCCCGTCCGAGAAGCTTGGCCATGCCAAAATCTGCGATTTTGGGACAGAATTCAGCGTCCAGTAGTATGTTCTCGGGCTTGATGTCGCAGTGTATGATGCAGTCCCTGCATTCCTCGTGCAGATAGGAAAGGCCTTTAGCCATACCAATGGCAATGCGACGGCGAAGACTCCAACTCAAAACGCTTGTTCCTGATGAAAAGAGATGAGAATCCAAAGAGCCATTTGGCATGTACTCGTAGACCAGCAGCCTTCTGGCCCCTTCGCTGCAGAATCCAAAAAGGCGCACAAGATTTGTGTGTTGAATCAGCCCAAGAGTTTGTACTTCTGCTCGGAATTGCTTATCTCTGTGCCCGAAGCTTTTAAGCTTCTTCACGGCTACGGCAGTTGGACCTGCAACTGTTCCCCTGAATACACTTCCAAAGCCTCCTTCGCCGAGTTTGTCGGAGAAATTTCTTGTAGCTCTCTTGAGCTGTGTATAAGTGTAAACACCAAGAAAACCTTCCACTTTAGTCTGTCTTGAAGATCTGTTGTACACCCAGAAAACCACCAGCATGACAAGAAGAGCGGCAACTATTGGTCCAATAATCAACATGACATGCTGTATGTGTCCTTGCCGCCTTTTACCATGAGAACCTATACGCATGGAAATCTTGGTGTGGTGAGTGGTACTATTTCCAAAAGTCAAATTAAGCAACACATTATACCATATCTTGCATCCAGAGAGATCATAGGAATATGCGACGCAATAGCATTGGCTCAGACAGGTTGCTTCACAGTCTTCACTAGTTTCTTCGCTTGTATCTTGAGGGTTTGCAGGAAGGCCTTGCAGGTTGTCTAACAAAATAAACGAGTCGGTGGATATGCCATCTTCGCAATCCGAGGGTATTATTCTAGAGCAGCCGCTAACAAATTGCCCAAGCCTCCATTCATCCGGATCACTTGGTCTGAAACCATCAATGCACGTGCATGTTCCTGCGCTTGTGCAAGCACTGAATGCGCCGCAATAGAAAGCACTGATTTTGCAGCTGGAGGGATAGCTCCATAGAGGTTGCCAACCAGTAATCGTCGAATTATTTACCCACCTCAGCAGACTGACCTGCCCCATATGCAGTCTCATGAATTGGAGATCATTTGGGTTCTCTGGATAGTTTAGCCGGACCAAACTGCCTTCTTCGTACGTTACCATCCCGTCCGGAAAGGTACCAAGATGGTCATGCCCATCAATGGACATGACAAATCCCATCTTCCTACTCTGGTCAATCACGAGGGTGCAATGGTAAGGAGGCTTGGATAAAGTAAGCGAGATGTGTGCTCCGGTGGCCATGTTCAATCCCAGCCATGCTCCAGGTAGCAGAGCATCAGCTGGATGATCAAAGCTCTGCCATATGACCTTAGAATGGTTGGTCTGATCCTTCACAACAAAATTCCCAGTGTTAAGGAGAACCGCCACAGAACTGGCTGATCCATTTGTTGCTGAACCCGAGGCCCAGAGAACAGAACCAAGCTCCTCAATGTATAATTCACCTGCGGCAAGGTACAATGTTGTGTTGAGGAAGCTGGTGATAGGGATTCTGTTCCCCAGCCAGAACATAGCTCGGTGGCTGCCTATCAGGTTCTTGTACTGTATGCCCAAGTAGTGCTTCATGGCACCTGGGGATGGGGAGAAGAACCCCAACTCAAATACACCATTTTCGGAGACCAAAAGTTCGCTGCCCGAGATAGATTGGCCAGGAAGAAGGGTATCCATTGGAACTGCAGCCTGACTTGCATCAAATACTAGGAACATGTAGGGGATCAGTGCAGCAAGTAGGACAGAGATAGAAGACTTGCAGTTCATTTCTTCAGTTGTAACCATAATCTATCAGTGAAGCCAGAAGAAGACAAAAGCAAAGAAATGATCAATATATACAGGGTTATGAAGGAAAACTGAAACAAGGGCAGATATTATAATACACACCTCAAGCAAAGAGGCTTCAAGTTGCTCTCATCTCCATGCTATACTCGCTGTTCCTGCATTTCTCCAGTAGTGGTGGTTGGTTTTGTTTACAAATAGGAGAGCAACCTGCTAGTTGATTAGGACAGTTATCTGTCTAAGTGGACAAATCCAAGCAGGGTCAAGCAACCTATTTTGACTGACCAATAATGACAAATGGTAACGATGTGCTTTCACTGATGGTTTTTGCCAAACATTCCACTCAACAAGGCTTTCAGATATGTGCCTTGCTCCAGACCTCCAGTCTGCTCCATACATGGTCCACTCAACAAGTGCTCTTTTTTCATTTTCCGTTCTGTCGTTTTCTTTACATAAGTTGTGTAGTTGATGGGAAGAAATTCAGAGCCTCAGAGAGAAGTAGACATCGTTTCCTCAGGGCGTAAACTTGGTACTGTTCACTCGATCGCCATCGCTGTCCTGGCCGAATACAATCTTCTTTCGTGCAAGGACAAAGTTAGAATTAATTTAGATCACTAATATTGCATGAAAAAGCAAGCATCCCTACAAATGTGATAATCTAGTAGATATACTAGCAACATTATATGACCTGTACAAGGAGAACTCCAGGTACAGACCAGCATCACTGAACAATGACCTACTGAAAATGCTTATACTGTAAATAGACAAATTCATTAACAAGAGTTACAGCTGCACTTAAGTTTCAGAAACAGAACCAAATTGCAATTGCAAACAAATTGGCTTATTCTAAAATTAATTTTATAATAATGCATTTTTTTCAGACTGCACAGCTTAACATAGGAATCCAAAAGGGTTTACATTAGGTTTTTTTCACCACATTTTATGACTGCGCAACCTATCATAGAAGTGTATTAATTCCCGTATCCGGGTGCATGAGGTTCTAGGATTTTGCATCAACGAATGGAAATGAACAGAATATCAAAATGGCCCTCATTTGGTCCATTCATCAGTCATCATTTTCCCTCTTAAGATGAGAGCTTAGTAATATATTCAACGCCACTCCAATTATTTAATGCATAAGCTGGTCAACAGCATGTCCACTCATGGTAAAATTCAATCATTTTTTTCTGCCGTAAGTTCAATCATCCGTACAATATATATTACAGTAGGTGATTAACTTACATACAGGAGAGCAACATGTTGGTTGATAAGGACATTTAGCTGTCTAAGTGGACAAGTCCAAGCACAGTCAAGCAACATATTTTGACAAATGGTAACAAAATGTTTTCGCTAATGTTTTTTGCCAAACATTCCACTCAACAAGGCTTTCAGATTTGTGCCTTGCTCCAGATCCCCAGTCCGCTCCATACATGGTCTGCTCCTATGGGTCTATAAGTCTATTGTTCTTCTTTCTTTTTCCGTTCTTTTCTTTTCTTTTCATGAGTTATATATAGTTGATGGGCAGGAAGTCAGAGCCTCAGAGAGAAATCAAAATTGTCTCCTCAGGGCATAAACATTGTATTACTCACCAGATCGCACCACTGTCCTGGTCAAATACAATCTTCTTTCATGCAGGGACAAGACCAGTGACAAAGTTATAATTAATTTAGAGATAACTAATATTGCATGAAAAAGCAAGCATCCGCGCAAACGTAATGATCTAGTAGATATACTAGCAACATTATATGACCTGTACAAGGAGAACTCCAGGTACAGACCAGCATCACTGAACAATGACCTACTGAAAATGCTTATACTGTAAATAGACAAATTCATTAGCAAGAGTTACAGCTGCACTTAAGTTTCAGAAACAGACCTGGTTCTCTGGATAGAAACAAGAACCAAATTGCAATTGCAGTCAAATTGGATTATTCCAAAATTTATTTTGTAATGCGTTGTTTCAGACTACACAGCCTAACATAGAAATCTAACAGGGTTTACATTGGTCTTCTTCCACCACATTTTATGACTGGACAACCCATCATAGAAGTGTGTTAATTCCACTACCCCGGATGCATGAGTTTTTGGATTTTGCATCAACAAATGAAAATGAACAGAAGATTAAAATGGCCTTCATTCAGTCCATTCATCAGTCATCATTTTCCCTCTTAAGATGAGAGCTTAATGATATGTTCAATGCCACTCCAATTATTAATGCATGAGCTGGCCGATAGCATGTCCACTCATGGTAAAGCAATCAGAAGGAATAGCATACATGCGTAAAATTCAATCATTTTTTTCTCTACCATAAAAATTCAATCATCCATACCATATTTGTAGTAGGTGATTACGTTTTATTCATGGGTAATAACAAGCCTTCCGACTTACTGAAAAGACGTGTGTTGCAAAATGTAGGCGTGTGTTGCCTCCATTTACCAACTTCTTCACCACGACGCCCCTGTATAGATTCACCACCTGCTGAAACGTGTAACTGTATGATATCTTCATACGTCGATAGGAGATGAATGCATTGAAGAATCTGCAAGAAAACTGGAGTATCTTCTTTCTCTAACTTCGTTGAATCCCTACAACAATCCGCAGAGGGGATACGACGTGCATAAAACGAGTTATTTCAGTAGAGAGCTTATACTTTGGAACTGGAAAAAAAAATTAGAACACAGATACTGATCACAACTCAGCAACAAGTGACTAATTCCCTAGCAACCTACGTACTTCAGAAATCAGAATATATAACACTGTTATCACCCTCCATAAGGTTCTGAAACGAAGCTGGAATAGGGGGCATCTCAGTGTCTAGGACACCTTCCAACATGCGAACAACTTGCCCCATTGACGGCCTGTCATTCTCTTCGTCCTGGATGCACCAGCAGGCAACCCTGCAGGTGACATCCAGCTCCTTCACATTAGCATCTCCTTCCAGCCTAGCATCCAGCAGGCACAGAACCTCCCCTTCGCTCACCTGAGCAGCGGCATAGACCGGAAAATATCGATGGTTCCCAAATTTCACCACCTCAGTGCTCCTTCTCCCCGAGATTATCTCGAAGAGCACAATGCCGAAGCTGTACACATCAGCCTTCTTAGTGATCGGCAGCCCGGATATCCACTCCGGCGCAAGATATCCCATGGTTCCTCGGATGGTGGTCAGTGCGGAGTTGAATTCTCGTCCAAGCAGCTTCGCCATACCGAAATCGGCAATCTTGGGGCAGAATTCTGCATCAAGCAGTATGTTCTCAGGTTTGATGTCACAGTGTATGATACAGTCCTCACATTCTTCATGCAGATAGGCGAGACCCTTGGCGATGCCTAATGCAATTTGGTACCGAACATTCCAACTCAACAGACCAGACTTCTCTGCAAAGAGATGACATTCCAAAGAGCCATTTGGCATGTACTCATACACCAGCAACCTTCTTTTCGCTTTGACGCAAAATCCCAAGAGACGAACAAGATTGCTGTGTTGGATCATCCCAAGTGTCTGAACTTCTGTCCTGAATTGCTTCTCTGCTTGCCCGAGGACTTTGAGATCCTTCACAGCGATGGCAGTTGATCCCGGTATTGTTCCCCTGAAAACACTTCCGAATCCTCCCTCGCCGATTTTATCAGAGAAATTCATGGTGGCTTTCTTGATCTGTCCATAAGAGTAGACTGCAAGAGGGCCTTCTACTTCAAACTTACCAGTGCCGAATGAATCCCTCCTGAATCTCCATAGCAGCACCGATATCAGTACCAAAGAAGCAAGGCCTATGAATCCAGTTACCAATAACACTATTCCTCTTGTTTGCAAGCCTTTCTTGTTCCTGAGCTTGGAGCCCATACGGAGGTAGATCTTGGTGTACGGAGGCCTAGCGGCCAAGCTCAGATTGTACAGGTTGTGGTACCATAGCTTGCATCCATGGCCATACGAGTAGGCGATGCAGTAGCATTTGCTCCGGCAAGCCGCCCTGCAGTCTTCGTCGGTTCCGGCCACCTCGTCCTGGGCGTTGTAAGGAAGCCCTTGCAGCTTGTCCAACGGGGCGAAGGAGTCGTCGTGCTCCGTCTGGCCGTCGGACTCGCAGCTCAGCGGGAGAGACCTCGAGCAGCCGGTGACGAAGTACCCAAGCCCCCACTCAATCGGGTACGACGGCGTGAACCCATCCACGCAGCCGCACTTCCCGCTGCCCGTGCAGGCGCCGAAGTCGCCGCAGAAGAACCCGCCGGATTTGCAATCGGAAGGGAAGGACCAGCGAGCGACCCAGCCGCCTGTGCCGTTTGCGGCGGGATCCGGCTCCGACCACCTCATCAGGCTGATTTGCCCCAGATTGAACTGCAAGAACTCAGTACCGTTCGCGGTTTCCGGGTGATTCAGCAGCAGCGAGCTGCCGTTGTCTTGAGAGGACACCATCCAGTCCGGGAAGGTGCCGCCGTTGGCGTGCCCGTCGGTGGTGAGCACGAACCCGTTCCTCCGGGTCGCGTCGACGCTGAGGCTGCCGTTGTGCGAGAAGCTCTTGAACGTCAGCGAGACGTTCTTCCCGGTGTCCTGGTCGAGCCCGAGCCTCGCGCCGGGGAGCATCGCGTCGCCGGGGTAGTCGAAGCTCTGCCACAGGACCAGGGAGGAGTTCCCCTGGTCCCTCACCACCAGGTTGCCGTTGTCGAGGAGGACCGCCATGGCGGCGGACGACACATTGCCGCCCGGCGAAGGCGACCACCAGAGGCTGGCCCCATTCTCCTTGATGTAGAGGCTGTCGCCGAAGATCTCCAGCGACGCGGCGGGCAGGTCGGTGATGACGACCCTGTCCCCGAGCCAGAAGGTGGGGCTGTTCCCCGCCATGTTCCTGAACCGGACCCCCAGGAAGTAGTGGATGCCGGGGCCCGGCGGAAAGAAGCCCAGCTCGAAGCCGCCGCTCTTGGAGACCAGGGTCTCGTTCCCGGAGATGCCCTTGCCGGGGAGGATGGTGTCCGTGGTGGCAGACGCGGCCAACAGGGAACAGTGGAGGAGCAGGAATAACAGCGCCGCCGGTTTGGGTGGGGAGATGCCAAGGCCGAGCGGACGCGCTGCGCCGCCGCCATTGGTGGGCATAACCTCAAGAGGAGCGAACGCGGCACCTCGCCCCACAATCAGTGGCGGCGGCGAACGCGCCGGCAACGCCGATGGCTGCTACTTCAGTTCCAAGAAAAATGTGGGAGGCTTCAGAGTGCAAGCACTTGTTTCTTTGAGAGACGTGTCCAGAGTTGAAACTTGAAACTAGTCGCACTTGTTTTTCCTTTCGCAATTTAGGTTGACTGCTTTGTTTGCGTCGTCAATTATTATTTACAACTTGGTGTAAATGGTCACTTTGGTGCTAGAAATTGCGGTGTACATCGAAGTGATGAAAAAACTTGGCTCAAATGTGCAAATGCGTGGGTATACAAAATCTGCGCTGACTAGGTGCATGGGTCCCACTGTCAACCACTGGACCTGAGAGAGGGGTGCGTGTGGCCTGCTTTTTTTGAAAACTCCCTCAGAATATTTTTTTTTGAAGAAAGATCCATATGGAGGCAGGAAAAAGGGGATGTCAAGACTCGAACACGCGACCAAGGCAAGAGAGCATACCTACGCTACAAGTTAGCTGTTCCACTTACGACATGCTCAATGGATAACTAACCTATATGTATTCAGCAGGTTCTTTTTAGCAACATATATTTAACAGGTACGCATCTGAAGTTTGGATGGCCTGCAGATATTGCGGCCCATTGTGCACTAATTTTTAAAGATATATTTGTAAAATGTAAGTTATAAAAATTATGTTTAAATATTTGTGTGCTATAAATTTTATAAATACAAACCATGATTAGTAAATAAAAAAATTAAATACACATGCATGTACTATATAGATATCTAGTTAATACAGAAATTTTAAATGTACATTAAATAAAAATGTTAATGTGTTATTTTCAAAACAATCATATATTTCTTTTAAAAATACCATGCATCCCAACAAAATTACTTATTTTTAATACGTGTTCATGTATTATTTCAAAACACATCCGTATATTTAAAATAATATTTATGAATTGTAAATATCTTTATATTATTTAGAATGATAAATATTATTTTAAAATTACATTTAAAAATTATTTTTATTATAAAAAATTTTCAATAATTATAATCACATTTGCATAGTTAAATTTTTATAATTAAAAATATACATAAGTCATGAGTAAAAATATACCAGTAAAAACTGTTGATATGGATATTTAATCATGTATATAATATTAAAAATATATATTGTTTTTTAATATAAGTCATTAGTGAAAAATATACACTTGTGCATAATTATAGTTGCTAAGTAAATGTTTGTATTCATCATTTTAAAATTTAAATATAAGCCATGAGTGTATACTTTTTTGTATTCATTAAACATTGTATATAATACACATTTTAAATGTCCGTATTAACTAAATATTTTATATATACACGGGTATATATTTCACTGTTTTTTATTTACAAATTATTGATAACAAAGAAATATTGGAACATAATTTTTATTACTTATGTTTTAAAATATCTTTTAAAATAGCTTGTGCAAAATGGGCTGCAATATCTGCAGCCCACTTAAGGTCCACATGCGTCTTTGCTAAATATTTATAAAGTTGTTATCTTTAGAGAATGAATCAGTATATAGGTTTTACTGGTTAGCCAGTTGTTTTGGTAACATGTGGTCGCGGGATCGAAACCTGGGCGAAATCTTTTTCTTTTAATATTGACAGGCGGGACCCACTGGGCATAGAGAGGAAAAATGGCACGTCCATATGGTCTTTTTTGTCAAAATATATTTTTTGAGGGGATTTTCGAAAAAAACATTCTGCCTGGTTCACGGGCTGACAGCGGACCTCACGCGCCTGGTCAGCACAGATTATGTATACAAAACGGGATATGCACTGTATTTGCACATCCAAGCCAAGTTTTTGCACCACTTCAATGTACACCGCAACTTCTAGCACCAAAGTGACCATTTACGCCAAGTTCTAGCACCGTCGGTGTAATTGACTCTTTTTTAACAGTTTTGTTAAAGCACATCTAGATATGCCACTGAGAGTGTCGGGTGGTTGGTGCGACATATGCCAATGGATGACTTATCATTGTGGGAGCTAATAAAACATCGCGGGTGCCTGGAAACGGGATAAGGCGAAGACATGCACGCCGGCGAATCTTACCCAGTTTCAGGGCTCTCCGTGTAGATAACACCCCTAATACTGCTCTGCGGGGTCTCCGCATGATCACTATCTCGACGGGTAGCTACAGGATGCTCCTTGAACTGTTCGGTGAAAGGATGAAGGAGGGCAAGGCCAGCCCGCTCCTCTTCTCCTTATGATGTCTAAAACTATCCAAAGAGATCTCCCTCTGCATGGGAGACCTGGAGGGTTTATATAGGCCTACCCCCAGCGGTACAATGGTAATCTGACTGGGCATGGGCCTTAGCCGTCTGTGTCTATGCCCACCGGCTTCTTCGCCGACTGGTGGGCCCCGCCGGCTGCCGGTCCTCTGGTCGACAGGCCGGCCCCACCACTCGGGGGCTCTGTCGGGGGCTGGTTACTGTGGCCCCGCCCTTAGTGGCGAGGGCTTCGTCTTGGCAAGCATGGCTACAGTGCCGCCGCCGGGCGGCTTATCAGTGTAGGCTTACCTCGTCTTATCTCCTTAATGGGGCGCCTCCTTCGAGGGAGTGGACTGGCCGGCTACTGGGGAATCGGCCGTACCCCAGGCCGACTGGGGGTGGCCCGGCCGCCTTCGGGTGTCTCCATGACGGATGGGACCCGCCGCCCACGGGTCGTACTGACGGCTCGTCGTGGGTGACATCATGGTCAATATGGCAACAGTGCCGTGCCGAACGGGTGAGGGCCGCCCGGAATTCGAGGGTGGCAGGTTTCGCTGTAGCCACGCCCCGTCTCATCGCCGTTATGTGGGTGCAGATTTTGAGGGCACGATCTGGGCCGCCTGCTGAGGGGGGGGCGGCTTCTTGGAGTCGGCCTTCTTGTGGTCGGCTTCGTGGAGCGGCCCTCTCGGGGCTTTCTTCTTGGAGATTTTTAGGCCTAGGCCGCCTTCGCACAGCCGGCCTGAGGGGCAGTCGGCTGGAGGAAGGCGGCCCCACATCTTGGAAGCTTGAAGGCTCGATCGGCCTATAATTTTTCTGAAGTGCCAAGGGGAGCCGGCTAGACTATCCATGGTCATTTACTCCGTCAGTAGTCCCCGAAGCTGGTTGGGCTCCGAGGCAGAAAAAGGAGTCAAAAAGGTTAAACAGCTTCATGTCTTGAGGAGCCGAAGCCGGCTTTGATTAGGTGCTCCGTCTTCTGGAGGGCGTCGAAATTCGTGGGAAGGAACCAAGCGGCGCGCGAGTTAGGCTGCGGGCTGACCGCCCGCCGCTCGCGCGCCACGCGGCACCCAGTGGCTGGACGGGCCTGCCAGCCCACGCACCACGCGACACCTAGTGGCTGGACGGGCCTGCCAGCCCACGCGCGCGACGGGACGCCGCCGCAGTCCGGGGCCCGCCACTACCGGGCCACGGCCCACGCTCGGATCTTCTGTGGCCTGGGCGGACCGCCACCTCCCTGCGGCGGTTGCCACATGCCGTGGAAGCGCAACAAGCGCAGGACGTGGGAGGAGTGGGCTCAGTTAATCCCACGTTCCCCCCACGCCTCGCCTCCTCGGCTTCGCCGTACGAGGCTTATAAGTAGGGGGAGGAGGGGGAGCGGCAAACGCTCGGACGCTCGCCCTCGCCCCACCCCTTCCGTTTCTTCTTCTTTGTCGCCACAACTCCCCGCCGCCGTTCGGCTCTTCCGCCAACCTCCTTGGCTCGCCGTTGCTTTGCCGCGGCAGGGTCGCGTGTCTCTCCGTCGCCGCATCTTTCTCGTCGCCGCGCCATCCTCATGGCGCTGTCGAGCTCCTGGGACGGCTCCAATGTCCACGACGACCACGTCGACTTTCTCCGCCGGACGCGGCAGCTGCTGGGCGCGGATTACGTGCGGGTCCGTCTCGTGCCGGAGAGGGAGATCTCGCCGGCACCGGAAGAGGACGAGCGGGTAATCTTCTGCTCGCATTGCCTGCGCGGCTTTGGCCTGCCGGCGAGTGGGTTCTTCCGCTCCTTCCTCGAATTCTATCATCTCCAGCCGCATCACCTCACTCCCAACGCGGTGATGCTGCTGTCGGCCTTTGTCACCCTATGCGAGGGTTTTCTTGGCGTCCTCCCCACCCTTGAACTGTGGGGAGAGTTCTTCCAGTGCAAGCTTGGCACTGTTGTTGCGGGCATGCCCGCCCCATGCGGCGCCTTCATCGCCGTGCGGAGGACGGGCGACAACAACCCGTTTCCATCCATCCCGCTGATCCAGTCGGTGAAGCTCTGGCAGAAGTCCTACTTCTACGTGAAGAATATTGCTCCGCAAGGAGACTTCGTCAACCTGCCGGCTTACGTAGCCGGCCCGCCGGTTGGGAGGCAGCCTTCATGGTCTTTCCGGTCCAGGTCATTGTCTCCAGGCGGGGCCGCCTCCGTTGCCCGGCTCGGGGTGATGATCCAGTCGAAGGGTCTGTCCAGGGCCGACCTGGTGGCCGCCTTCGTGGAGCGCCGGGTGCTTCCGCTCCAGGGCCGACCTCACATGATCGGCCAGATGAGCGGCCGCTTCGACCCGTGCCGGCTAAGCACCAAGGAGATGCCTCACGCCGAGGTGTCTTATATGGTGAATTATATTTCCAACTGCAAACTCATCGAGGAGTGGCAGTATGGCAAGGAGCCATACTCTCGCGCCAATCCTCCGCCTATGGTAAGATTCTCTTATTTTTTTCTTTGCTTGTTGCCGAGTTCATGGTGGCCGACTCCTGACCAGCCGGCTTTTCTTTGGCAGAACCCCGCGCTTCTGCCGGCAACCAGGGCTGCGGGGGTGGAACGCCAGTTCCTCCCTGACCGCACGATGGACGATGTTGATGATCCGGACCTGGGGGCGGCCGCCATGGAAGAAGACGTCGCAGGGGAGAGCGGCGAGGTAGGCAGCTCTGGGCTCGGGGCCTCCTTCGAGGATTGGCCGGATGATGCCGAGGCCGAAGTTGTTCCGCGCCATCAGTCGGCGCCCGATCACCAAAGCGCGGGCCCATCCACCGAGCTGGCTCTCCATGGCGGCACGCAGAAACGCCGGGCCGCGTCGACCTACTTTGGCAGTCGGCCCAAGAAGCCCAAGAGTACCGCGGCGGCGACCAAGCGGGATGAGGCGGCCGCGAAGGCGGCCCGCTTCCGCAAGGTGGTGAAGCAGCCGCAGGCGGTCTCAGCGTAAGTGTCGCTGTTCTCATGCCTTTCTTTTTTCTTCTTCTTCGGTTGATGTTTTTCCAAACCTTTTTTCTCAATTTATCAAACAGGGCCCCTCTTTCCCTTGGGCGGGTCCCGGCCGCCTCCATAGTCGGAGCCGTGGGAGGGTCTTCAAGCTCCCGCCGGGTGGATCCCCGCGCCGACCTCCTAGAGGCGACGGAGCGGAAAGCGCGGGAAGTGCGGGAGGAGCGGGAGGCGAAGGAGCGGAGGGCGGTTCGAGAGGCGAAGCAGAAGTCAGCGGAGGCGCGAGCCATCGCGGCCGCCAAGGTCCAGGCGGAGGCCGCAGACGCGGAGAGGGAGGCGGTGGACCAGCAGAACCAGCCTCCGTAGTTCGTCATTCCCCTCCGCGCCGCGGCTCCCGACACCCCTGTGCCCCCGTTGGAGGAGGCCGGCTGCGACCAGCTAGAGATGGAGAGGGAGGTGGCGCCATTGCCGCCGACTGGAGCGGGCCGAGGAAGCTGGCCTGAAGTGCCGCCCGTGCAGCCGGCTGGAGGCGAGCCGGCCATGGGAGGGGATCTTGTGATCTCGTCGCCGCCTCACCGGCTCGCGGGGAAGGCGACTTCAGCACCGGACGTGCAGAAAACCGTGGACGCCGGCTCGTCGGCCCAAGACCTAGAAGCGGCCAGCGATAGCTCGTCCGGGTGGACGCCGGACGGCGGGACAGCCGTGCTGAATGTGGCGACGCAGGACGTCCAGAACCGGTTTCAGGCCCAAGCCACCGCGCTCAAGCAGTACACCCAGGAGTTTCTCACGACGCGATCGGTTATTCGGGTGAGTCCTCCTGCTCTTTGTTGATTGCTTTTGATTTCTTCCATGGGGGCGCGTCAGCGCACCCACTGGGTGTAGTCTCCGAGTTCCGAGCCGGCTGCTGAGCAGGCGGCTTGGAACTTCTTGGAAAGCTTGATTGCCGTCTTGTTCTTACTCGCCTCCCTTGTCTTATCTGCAGGAGTACCACAACCTCCGCGCGGCCGCTTTCAACTCCCAGGCCCAAGAGTTGAATCAGAAGGCCACTGATCTGATCGAGGGCCAGAGTAAGTGCTTCGTTTTTCTTTTAAGTGGGGGCGCGTCAGCGCACCCACTGGGTGTATTCCCCGAGATTTGGGCCGACTACCGAGTAGTCAGGTCGGATCTTTTCCTGACGACTTATTTCTTCATATTTGCAGGGGCCAATGCTGACTTGAAGAGCCAGCTAAGCGGAGCCCAGTCCTTCCTTCGCGCCAAGGAAGACGAGTGCGCCGCCCTGGCCCAGGAGCGTGATCGCCTGGCCAAGAAGCTGGCCGACCAGGAGGAGAGCCACAAGGCGGCACAGGACAGCGAGGCCGCCCTCAAAGCTGAATATGAGACCGAGGCGGCAAATTGGTCCGAGACGAGGCAGGCGCTGAGCCAAGGCTACAGCCGGGTGGAAGACTTTATTGACGGTAGGCCGCCTTCTTCTTTGCTTCTTTGCCTGCCTCCTACTATCTGATTCATTTTTTGACTTTGTGCCACTGCTTTCCTCTTTGTGCAGATTACTTTCCCGACTACGTACTCTGCCGCCGCCACCCAAGCCATCGAGGCCTACCGCGACGCGCGACGGCAGGCGGGGGTCGAGATCGCGCCGGGTGCCAGCCGGTCACTTGAGGAGCAGCTCCTGGGGCTTCAAGCCCGCCTACAGCCGGCCCACTACATGCTCCGCCGTGCTGGCCGCCCTCTGGCCTGGCGAGGTGATTCCGCGCACCCCAAGTCGGACTGCCGACTGGCTGGAGGTCGCAGTCGGCCGCTTCAAGGCTTGGAAGGCGTCAGCGGCCCGGTCTAGCGCAGGGCGGGCACTGGAGTTTGTCCGAGCCTGGTATCCAGGGCTGAACTTAGACCAGCTGAGCACCTGGCGGCAGGAGGCTGACGAGGAGCTGGAGGCGGTGCGGCCGGCTATCGTCCAGCGCGCCTCGGCGATCGCCGAGTACATCGACACCAGCGCCTTTGCCCCTGAGGTGGATGACACCGGCGTCGCTCAGCCGGAGGAGTGGTTCGGGCTGAACCCGGCCGAAGGTGAGGACTCGGCGGAGGAGATTGCCTCCAGTGATGAGGGCAAAGGGGAAGAGGGAGAGGATGATTAAGACGCTGCGCCGGATGGTGAAGCGACCAGCCCGCCTCAGCCCGATTGTGCCTCTACCAACGATGTCGAGACTCGCCAGCCGGTCACTCCTCCAGCCAGCACCGCCGACTCCGCCAACCTGCCCAACTCGCCCGTTGTTCCCCTGGCTTGATCCGCCGTCCTTGCTTTCCTGCTTGTTACTCTTTTGAACAATCTCTAAATTTGCGCAGTTCCACCCACTGGGGGTGTATTCAGACTATGTTGAATGCTGGCCTTTCGAAGGTCTTTTGTGTAAATATTATGCATGTGTTTGGCTTCCGTTTATGTTTGCTTTTTATCCTTTGGCTTTTTCCTTTGCCGCCTTCCCTTGGCTGCCGCCTTCCCAGCCGGACAGCTGCTCTGCAGTCTGTGGCTGGAGAAGGACTTGGTCGTTTTGGGAAGGCAAGTACTCGAGCTTTCTCAGATTGCAGCAAGGTGAACGGGAAGCCGGCCAGCCGACTGCTCTGGTAGCCAGCTGGCGGGGTGGGAGGCCGGCTCGCATTATATAAGTTCGTTGGTCCTTAGCCGTTTTTCGTGTGGGCATCCTTTCCTGCCCTTGGCTCTTGCCAGTCGGACAGTCGATTCTTCAAGCTACGACTTTTGGCAAGAAGGGGCTTGGGTGCCGGCACACTACTTGTCTGACCGCAGGTGGAACTTTAGATATAACTTGAGGCGGCGAGTCCCCGGGCCGACTGGTCAAACCCGGTGCCGGGCGAAGAAAGCAAATGTAGTAACATAATCGTATGCATGATACTCATCATTCATAGATAAAAGAGGGTAGTCCCTGAGTGCTCCTCGGGGCACCCCTTGTCTCGTACTTAGTACAAAGGTAGCGTGCTACGTACTGCTTTTTAACTGTAAAATCTTCGGAGGAGATTGGCGTTCCATGGTCGTTCTGACTCCTTACCGGAATCATCTCTCTTGCGTGCCTTCGGCTTCTGCGCGTCGATTAGGTAGTAGGATTCGTTGCCTAAAGCTCTGCTGATGATGAAGGGGCCCTCCCAAGGGGCCGAGAGCTTGTGCTGGCCGGCTGTTCGCTGGATCAGCCGGAGCACAAGATCGCCCTCTTGGAAAGATCTTGGCTTGACCTTCCGGCTGTGGTAGTGGCGCAGACCCTGCTGATAGATGGCGGACCGACTGAGGGCTAACAGCCGGCCTTCTTCCAGCAGGTCAACACCGTCTTCTCGTGCTTCCTTGGCTTCCGCCTCCGTGTACATGGTGACCCGAGGCGAGTCGAACTCAATGTCAGTTGGGATGATAGCCTCGGCACCATATACAAGGAAGAAAGGGGTGAAGCCGGTTGACTTGTTTGGGGTAGTGCGCAAACTCCAGAGGACGGCCGACAGCTCGTCGAGCCAACAGCCGGCCGAACGCTCCAGTGGCACGACCAGTCGGGGCTTGATGCCGGATAGGATGAGGCTGTTTGCTCGCTCGACCTGGCCATTTGACTGCGGGTGGGCAACAGACGCTAGGTCCAGCCGGATGTCGTGTGTTGCGCAAAAACGTGCCAGTGCTCCCTTTGCAAAATTTGTGCCGTTGTCGGTGATGATGCTATGCGGCACGCCATACCGGGTTGTAATATCTGCGATGAAAGTAACAGTAGTCGGCCCATTCAGCTTCTTGATCGGCTTTGCCTCATTCCACTTGGTAAATTTGTCCACAGCGACGAGCAAATGTGTCATGCCGCCGCGTGCCGTCTTGAATGGGCCCACCATGTCTAGCCCCCAGACGGCAAAGGGCCAGGTGAGGGGGATGGTCTTGAGTGCAGAAGCCGGCAGGTGTTGCTTGGAGCTGAAAACTTGGCACCCTTTGCAGTGTTTGACTAGTTCCTTGGCGTCTTCCAAAGCAGTCGGCCAGAAGAATCCGTGGCGAAAAGCTTTGGCGACGAGTGATCTTGAGGCTGCGTGGTGGCCGCATTCGCCTTGGTGGATGTCCCTGAGGATTGCTATGCCCTTCTCTGGTTTGACGCAACGCTGGAAGACTCCAGTGACGCTGCGCCTAACAAGCTCTCGGCTGACGATTGTGTAGGCTCCGGCTCGGCGTTGAACTTGTCTTGCCGAGATCTCGTCGGTTGGCAGCTCTCTGTTTACTAAGAAGTTGAGGATGGGCTGGGCCCATGATGGAGCTGTGACTTCTTCTATTGTCAGGACTGCCACTGTGATAGGGGCGGGTGGGCCGGGTGGTGAAGAGTTGGAGTCGGAGTCGGTCACCGCCTGTTGTGTTGATGCAGTCCCCGGGCCGGTTGCAGTAGCCCCCGGGCCGAGTTCCGAATTCCCCGGGCCGGGTGCGACTATGGAAGCCCCCGGGCCGCCTGTTGGAGTCCCCGCGCCGCTTGCTTGGTTTCCCAAGTCGGATCCGACTGCGTCGGGGCCAGGCGGCACGAAGATGGAATCAGATTCTGGAGACGGCTTGATAGACGGCTTGAGGAGGCGGTGGAGAGAAACGCCGGCTCGTATAGCTTGCCGGGTGGATCCTACTCGTGGCAGGGCATCTGCTTGCATGTTGTCGGCACATGGTACATGAAGGAACTCACATCCTTCAAAATATCCACTGATTTGCTGGACAAGGAAACGATAGCTCACCATGTTTGCGTCCTTGGCGCACCAGTCACCGGATGACTGTTGGACCACCAAATCCGAGTCGCCATAGCACAGGATCCGGCGGATGCCGAGCTCTTTGGCTAGCCGGAGCCCGTGTATGAGCGCCTCATACTCGGCCACATTGTTGGAGGCGGCAAAATGAATTTGCAATGTATACTTGAGCTTGTCACCCTTGGGAGAGGTGAGGATGATGCCGGCTCCCAAGCCAGTGTGCATCTTGGACCCATCGAAGTGCATCCGCCAGTGAGTGGAGTCGGGGGCCGGTGGCAGGTATTGGGTTTCGGCCCAATCGACGAGGAAGTTGGCCAGTGCCTGGGACTTAATAGCGGTGTGGGGCTGGTAGAAGATCGCGTAGGGGGCCAGCTCAATAGCCCATTTGGCCACCCGGCCGGATGCATCCCGGCTGCCTATGATCTCGGCGAGCGGGGCAGTACACATGACCGTGATGGGGTGCTCTTGAAAATAGGGCTTGAGATTCTTGGCAGCGACGTACACACCGTAGCACATCTTCTGGTAGTGTGGGTAGTTCTGCTTCGAGGTGGATAAGACTTCGCTTAAATAATACACCGACCTCTGGACCGGCTGAGCCCGGCCTTCTTCTGGGCGCTGGACTACGATGACTGTGCTGACCACCCGGCTAGTAGCGGCAATGTAAAGGAGCATGGGCTCCTTTTCAGCCGGTGCCGCCAAGACAGGCGGCGTGGTCAACATCTTCTTTAGCTCGTGGAAGGCTTGGTCCGCCTGGTCGTTCCACTCGAAATGAGTGGACTTCTTCATGAGTCGGTAGAGGGGGAGGGCTTTCTCTCCGAGCCGACTGATGAAGCAGTTTAGGGAAGCCAAGCATCCGGTGAACTTCTGGACATCCCGTAGCTTGGTGGGAATCTCCATTCTCTCTATGGCCTTGATCTTCATCGGGTTGCACTCGATGCCGCGTTTGGAGACCAGGAAGCCTAGGAGCTGGCCGGCTGGTACTCCGAACACGCATTTCTCGGGGTTGAGCTTGATTTGAAATCGGCGCAAGTTTTCAAATGTCTCTCTGAGGTCTTCCAGCAAGGTGCCGCACTTCTCCGTCTTCACCACAATATCGTCTACGTAGACGTGGGCATTTCTGCCGAGCTGCTTGAGGAGATATTTCTGCATGCAGCGCTGAAAAGTGGCACCGGCATTTCTTAAGCCGAATGTCATAGTTAGGTAGCAGAAGGCTCCGAATGGTGTGATGAAGGTAGTTTTCAGGCGGTCAGTTGGATCCAACTTTATCTGGTGGTAGCCTGAGTAGGCATCCAAGAAACTCAATAGCTCGCATCCGGCTGTGGAGTCTATTACTTGATCAATCCTTGGCAAGGTGAAGTGATCTTTGGGGCAGGCTTTGTTGAGGCTGGTGTAGTCTATACACATGCGCCATTTGTTATTTTTCTTCAGCACGAGGACCGGATTGGCGAGCCACTCTGGGAAGAAAACTTCCATAATGAAGTCAGCTGCCAGAAGCCGGGCTATTTCTTCTCCTACAATCCTTCTCTTCTCTTCCGATAGTCGGCGGAGGGGTTGTTTGACTGGTTTTGCACCTTCTCGGACGTGTAGCTTGTGCTCGGCGAATTCCTTCGGCACACCCGGCATGTCCTTGGGGGACCATGCGAAAATGTCCCGATTCTCATGGAGGAAATCAGCGAGCTTGCCTTCCTATTTGCTGTCCAGGTTTGCCCCGATGGTGGCAAACCTTTCTGGGTGATCCGGGTCCAGAGGTACCCTCTTTGTTTCTTTGGCCGGCTGAAAAGAACCTTGGGCATCACACTCCTTGGGGTCGGGGGACAGGGCCGGCTGCTTGCCGGCCATGGCCATGACTCGGTCCAGTATCTTCTTCTCCTCAGCAATTACAAGGGACTCGGCCAGCCGACTGCTAGCAGCCGCACACTCGGAGGATTTCTTGTAGTCTCCGGCTATGGTGATGATGCCCTTGGAACTTGGTATCTTCATCTTGAGGTAGGCATAATGGGGTACATCCATGAACTTAGCCAGGGCAGGTCGGCCAAGCAACGCGTGGTAAGGGCTCTCTAGATCCACCACTTCAAACCACACCGCCTCTCGGCGGAAATGATCCTTGTCCCCGAAGAGGACGTCTATCTTGATCTTGCCGATTGGGGAGCAGGATAGGCCGGGAACAATTCCATGGAACACGGTCCGACTGGGTATGAGTTGCTTCGTCTTGATGCTTAGCTTCTCCATGGTGTCACGGTATAGTATGTTGATACTGCTCCCACCATCTATCAGCACGCGGGAGAAACGGGCGGCTCGCCTTTCTGTAGCGAGAGTGGCATCTAGAACCAATGCATAAGAGCCGGGAGGCGGCATCACCTCTGGGTGATCTGTCCGGCTCCAGCTAATAGGCCTTTCTGACCAGTGCATGAACTCTGGGTTGTTGGAGGCGACTGCGTTGACTTCTTGGTGTTGTCGGCGCCGGCTACGCCGATCTTCTGGCTGGCTTGTAAAGACGACGTAGGCGGCATGCTCGTCGGGGTACTCGTGTTGAACTGCCCCGACCGCTGGTCGAGCAGCTGGCTGCGGAGGAGTCAGAGGCGGCTGACCAGCAGGCGGAGGTGGCGCCATCCCCTCACCCTTGGAGATCCGTGTGAGCCAGTGGCATTTTTGGGTTGTGTGGTTTGAAGGCTTTGCGCCGCTGTGAAACTTGCAGGGGGCATCAAGTGCTTGCTCGTAGGAGAAAGCCGGCTGCCAAGCCGGCCTGCCGCCCTTTTGCTTCTTGGGTGCGGGCCGCCCTTCGGGTTGTTCGTCTTCGACTGTGGCCACCTGCCGACTGGTGGAAGGCGGTAGGGGAGCCTTGCGCTTGTGGTTGTTCTGGTACGGGCGTCGGCTGGACTCTCCAGCCGGCGTCTTGGGACTTGGAGCGAGCACCTTCCCGGAGGCGTCTACTCGGAGCTCGGTCTTCATTGAGGAATCGGCCATGGCGTATTTATCAGCTATGATCAGCAGCTCGTCAAGCGTAGTCGGCTCGACGCAGAGGAGTCGGTGCTTGAGGAGGGTGCCTTCTCGGCACCCGGCGGTGAAGTACTCTATAGCTTGAACCTCGTGCACTCCCTCGCAGGAGTTGCGGAGCTCGGCCCAACGCGTGAGGTAGTCGCGAGTCGATTCGTTGGCCCCTTGGACACACAAGGAGAGCTGTCGGGGCTTGGGAGCCCACTTGTAGGTGCTGGTGAAGTTACGGATGAAGGCTTCAGTGAAGTCTAGCCAGCTGTTGACGCTGTAAGGCTTGAGGCTGTTGAGCCAGGTGCGCGTCGTGCCTTGGAGCATGAGGGGCACATATTTTATGGCAACACGCCTGTTGCTGTTCGCGATGCTAACCGCGGTGGAGTAGTCGATCAACCAATCCTCCGGCTTCACGGAGCCGTTGTACTTAGGCGTGTCTCTTGGGAGCAAGAACCCTTTGGGGAAGGGCTCGTCGCGGATGCGGGGGCCGAAGCAAGGCAGACCGACATCATCTTCTTCTTCCAGGGCCAGGGATCGCGCAAGGCGGTCGATCCGGTGGCGGGCATCATTCTTGCCGACTCCTTCGCGGCAACCCAGCCGGCCGCTGAGAGTCGGATGCATGACAGGCGGCGGGGTAGGGTATCTCTCCCCACGAGGCGGAGGAGGGGGAGGGGGGTTGCCCCACCACTCCATAGCTCGAGGGCGGCCCTCTGCATCACGCTCGATGGAGATTCGAGTCCGGCTGCGGCTGGCAGCCGACTCCTTTTCTTTTCTTGTGCGGGTGTTGCCCGCGGTCGGTGTTCGGGATGTCGCGCCGTGCTCTCGGCGCGGGGGAGGACTCTCGGCGCGGACACCGGCTTCATGCCGCTCTGTGGCTGCGTCGATAAGCTGCTGGATGCGTCTGGTCATGTAGGGGAGCTCGTCAGGCCCCAGCCCATTCAACTCATCTGCGGCCGCCTGGGCGGCGCGCAAGTTCTCGAGAGGCGTGGCATAGACTGGGCGGTCCGCTCCCAGTATGTCGGCGATAGCCGCACCGTGTTTCTTGATGATGTCGACGCGGCTCGGCCCGTCGGAAGGCGGCGTGCCGAAGGCGGCACGGTCGACCTCGCGCTGGTGAGCCTCGGTGAGGCGTCTTATGGTGGCTAGCTTCTGGCCCTCCGCAACGAGGGCGAGGCGGCGCGCCTCCAATGTCTTGGCGTCCACGTCAGCCGGGACGGGGGCGGACAAGTCGTGCAGCGCTGTCTTCAGGGCGTCGTGGGCGTTTTCGCCGGAGGCGGTGCCGTGGCTGATGATCAGTACCTCGGTGATGGCACTGCCGCTGCTGTCGGCTTGAGGAAGAGGGTCGTTGATGATTACCACGTTGGTGGGGAAGGCGTCAAGGGATGCCGTGTCGGAGTCGACAAGCATCGGGTCGGTGGAGCCAACCGACTCCAAGTCCTCGGCAAGCTCGCCGGAGACGTGGAGTTGGTCGAGGAGGCTGACGAGGTGGCTCTCGGGGTAGTCTGTGCCCGCGTCGGGTGCGGTCTCGTCGGAGATGCGAGCCTCACCAAGAAGATCGGCGAGGCAGCTCACCACGCAGGCGTCAGCGACGTCTTGCAGCGCGTCGGGGCAAGCGCCATCGGGCGAGCCGGGCTGGCTACGCACATTGGGAAGGAAGAGGGTTCCCGTCCAGAGCAGGTCTCCGGACGACGGTGCACCTGGCCCCACGGTGGGCGCCAAATGTCGGGTGGTTGGTGCGACATATGCCAATGGATGGCTTATCATTGTGGGAGCCAATAAAACATCGCGGGTGCCTGGAAACGGGATAAGGCGAATACATGCACGCCGGCGAATCTTACCCAGCTTCAGGGCTCTCCGTGGAGATAACACCCCTAATGCTGCTCTGCGGGGTCTCCGCATGATCACTATCTCGACGCGTAGCTACAGGATGCTCCTTGAGCTGTTCGGTGAAAGGATGAAGGAGGGCAAGGCCAGCCCGCTCCTCTTCTCCCTGTGGTGTCTAAAACTATCCAAAGAGACCTCCCTCTGCATGGGAGCCCTGGGGGGTTTATATAGGCCTACCCCCCAGGGGTAAAATGGTAATCCGACTGGGTATGGGCCTTAGCCGTCTGTGTCTATGCCCACCGGTTTCTTTGCCGACTGGTGGGGCCCGCCGACTGGTGGGCCCCGCCGGCTGCCGGTCCTCTGGTCGACAGGCCGGCCCCACCGCTCAGGGGCTCTGTCGGGGGCTGGTTATTGTGGCCCCACCCTTAGTGGCGAGGGCTTCGTCTTGGCAAGCATGGCTACAGTGCCGCCGCCGGGCGTCTTATCACTGTAGCCTTACCTCGTCTTATCTCCTTAATGGGGCGCCTCCTTCGAGGGAGTGGACTGGCCGGCTACTGGGAATCGGCCGTACCCCAGGCCGACTGGGGTGGCCCGGCCGCCTTCGGGTGTCTCCATGACGGATGGGACCCGCCGCCCACGGGTCGTACTGACGGCTCGTCGTGGGTGACATCATGGTCAATATGGCAACAGTGCCGCACCGAACGGGTGAGGGCCGCCCGTACGGCATACTGTGGCCAGGCGTGCTCCGGGATTCGAGGGTGGCAGGTTTTGCTGTAGCCACGCCTCGTCTCATCGCCGTTATGTGGGTGCAGATTTTGAGGGCACGATCTGGGCCGCCTGCTGAGGGGGGGGGGCTTCTTGGATCCGGCCTTCTTGTGGCCGGCTTCGTGGAGCCGACCCTCTCGGGGCTTTCTTCTGGAGATTTTTAGGCCTAGGCCGCCTTCGCACAGCCGGCCTGAGGGGCAGTCGGCTGGAGGAAGGCGGCCCCACGTCTTGGAAGCTTGAAGGCTCGATCGGCCTATAATTTTTCTGAAGTGCCAGGGGGAGCCGGCTAGCCACTACTAGGGAAAACCCTATACACAGAACATTAGCAGTAGCACGGGATAAAAACGCACGCTGGTGCTAATTAGCAACAACGCGGTATTTAAAACCGCGCTGCAGATACAGTTATAGCAGTAGCGTGCCCGAGTACAAAAGCGCTACTACTAAAATTCCCACGGCTTAGCCGATAGGCTACACATAGTAGTAGCGATCTACGTGGAACCGCGCTACCGCTACTTGTTTTGTAGCAGCGCGTTTACGGACAAAGGCGCTACTGCTAATGAAAATAAAATTAAATGGAAAGCAAATAGAAAAGAGAAGGAATAGCAGTAGCGCTTGTTAGGAAACGCGCTGTAGCTACCGTAGCAGCAACGCACTTCCTGGAACGCGCTACTGCTACTTTTAACTTAATTAACTTCGTTCTTCCCCACGGCCACTTCCCCCCAAATCCCTACTCCTCCGCTGTCGCCGCCCTGCATCGTCGTCGGCCGCCGCGCGCGACCCGTCGCTCTCCGCACATCTTCGACGCCACCCCCACCCCCGACCGTGACCTCGACGCCGCCCCCGACCCTGACCTCGACACCCCCCCCTACATCGCCGCCCTCCGCCGTGCGCCCGCCGCCCCGACCCCGTCCCCAACCTCGACGCCGCGTGCCCCTCTCCCTAACTCCACCGGCGCCAGAGGTGAGCACGCCCTCCTCCTCCTCCTCCCCTACCTCTGCCTAGCTAGGGTTCTTAGGGTTAAATTTCAGAGTTCATCTAATTAGTTAGGGTTCATCAAATTAGATGCTAATTATGACAGTAGTTGTTAAGTAGAATTAGTTTTAGAGTTCATTGAATTAGTTAGGATTAAATTTTAGAGTTCATCAAATTAGTTAGGGTTAAATTTTAGTAAGTGTTTAATAGAATTAGTAAGAAAATTAATATAACTAGTTGAACTAGTTTATTTTTAGTAAAAACTAGTTTATTTTTATTCATAGTAAGTGCTTAATTGAACTAGTTGAGTTAATACAACTATTTTATTTTTGGTATGAAAATTAATAGAACTAGTTTATTTTTTTAGTTAAAGCAACTATTTTATTTTTAGTAAGTAAATTAATAAACTAGTTGAACTACTTTAGTTGTAGTTGAACTAGTTTAGTAAGTAAATTAATAAACTAGTTGAACTAGTTCAATTAATAGAACTAATGTATTTTTAGTAAGATAATTAATATAACTAGTTGAACTACTTTACTTTTAGAAATAACTAGTTTTTTTTCTATTTATAGTAAGTTTATATTTAGTAAGAACTAGTTGAATTAATAAAACTAGTTGAACATGTCATATTTTCTCAAATAGGATATGTTGTTGCCCAAGTGGCTGTTCATGTTCAGTTTACACCTCCGAGTGGCCTATGTTTTGCCGGAGTGTTGATTAATTTCCGTTCCGGCAAATTTCAGGCGCTCGATATGTCCTTTTTTAGCAAAGGTCATGCCGGATTTTTCTGTGAATTCTGGCATGACTTGTGCTAGAATATGTAGGAAATATCGAGTGGCCTGGATTTTCTTGAAAAATAATGATCTAATTTAGGTTTTTTAGTACATATATTTAATTGTACAAGTTTAATCTTTGAATTATGAACATAGGAAACGTCGTACTCGGACGACGATAATCTCTCGGGGGAGTGCAGCTGGTGCCACGACGATCGAGGTATGTGCGACATGTTCGTTGAGCTGGACGAAGATCGGCGCTTCAATATTAAGCTCGAGGAGACCTTGGATGTTGAAACGGTACGCAACAATGACAAGTGTTTTTTTTCATAATTAAGCATGACTTCAACTATTTCAATGTCTAATTTTCATCTTTTACAATTCGACTAGCTTATCCCATGCCATGCAAGATGCTATGTCTTGGAGAGGATGGATTTTGAAGACCATGAAAATTTTCAAACAAAGAAAATACACCTAAGGACCCATCATGATATCGATTTTGAAGTAAATCTGTACAATTCTCAGAGCGTAACCCATTTTGGTTGCCAAAATTGGGAAGCACTTTGCAAAATGTATGGTTTTTATGAAGGTATGATTGTCACCATGGATCTTGGTGATCCTGACATCAAGCAAAACAATATGGACATTTGGGTCCTTGTTGATACGCTTCCGATTCTACCGCAATGTGAGTTTCTCAAACATAGTTATTAACTAATTTATATTGTTTATTTGAAAATAGTTGACAGCTTATTTCCATTGACAGCTTATTTTGAATCTTCAAAGAATGTGCAGAAGATGGTAGACAAAACCCACTACACTGATGGCTCCGAATTAACTTATAAGGAGAAAAATCATCTGATCGCATTTTGTACTTTCTTTGAGAATTACAATACCTATTATCGAACTCCTTCAAATTATGGTGAATACGTGCCACTAGTGCACGTGTTGAACCACGATAACTTCTATGGAGATACCCTGGTAAGATTTTTTACTATTATGACATCCGTTCATCTTTTGCATACTTCTAAAACTAGTACATTATTGCTAACTACGAAGTTATTACTATGTTTTTCAACAGAAAATCCCAATGGATTGTGTGCCTCATCTGATGTATTACAATGGTCGCCTTGAAGTTCTGAACCTACAGCCAGGTCATCCTACGGATCTCACCTGTGCATATCGGATTTCTGAAACCGGTGAACACATGCTAATCAAAGAGTGGAAAAAATGTTTGGACATTCGTAAGGAGGTTCTTGGAAGCAACATTAAGCGAAAGGTAAGAATTGGAGACAGGATAATCTGCATTCTCCATAATGGAGAGCCAGGGGCTATCTTGTTTTTTGCTATTTTACCTTAGAGAATATAGTATGTCCTAAGAGAATGTAGTAGGTCCTATGAGGTACAATAGGTTTATTATGTGGTACAATGTGTTAGAGTTGATGATGAGGAGTAGTTGTGATTATGACTAGTGACCAACTTGCTATGTGATGTCTCATCGATCAAAACGATGATCATGAGGAGGTGTTATATGAAAATGATGTATTATGATGATAAGTTGTTAATGATATGATGATGATATTTATTATATCACTGCGTGAAAGAACCGCGGATTAGTTTCAAGTGGATGTCCATCCACTTGAAACTAGTCCACGGTTCTTTCACCCAATGATGTAATAACTCATTATGATGTAAAAACAATCTCTAAATTGCTGTTGTATGAAAACTTGTATAGAGGTGTATGAATACAACATGAAATAAAAAAGAAATAAAATACAGAATACTAGTAGTAGCGCGGGCTGGGAGAAGCGCTACTAGTAATTACCAGTAGCGCTCCTCCGGGAAGTCGCTACTACTAAGTCGATTTAGCAGTAGCGTGGGCAGAGGCACGCTACTGCTATACGTTAGCTGTAGCGCCTTATCAGTAGCGCACCGCCCCGCGCTAGTGATATGCCTAAAACCCGCACTGCTGCTAGGCTTTTCCCTAGTAGTGAGGCTACCCATGGTCATTTACTCCGTTAGAGAGCTTTATTTATACTTAAAAATATGCCCATACATTACAACAGAAAAAAAAATATCTCATATTTACTCTATTTTAATCCCTAAAACTGCTCGATCATGAACAGTCAGGGGCGGACCCAGGATTGGGCTAAGCCTAGGGCCCATGGTGCTACAGCACGGCTACAGTGCACAAATATGCTAATGACAATGAAACGATTCATCCTCACGCCCAGCGCCCAGGCTCCCCAGCCTAGGTCCTGGATCCGCCACTGTGAACAGCCGCACCATGACGCGTCTCATGGGTAGCATCAATTGTCTAATCGTGAACATGTTGAAGTGGGCGGCGCCTTGGCGGTTTACATATTTATGGATTTCAAATGTTTATACTTTTAATTTCATAATTTGATTCATGTCAAGTGGTATATTCATTTCTCACTCTTGTCATTTTTATGTCCACTCCTCCGTGAAATTACTGGTAATGGCGGTTGATTATCTTGTATTGTGCAATGGTGAATTAAATTGGTAGCAACATTCAGGTTTTTCTTACACCGTGGGTGCGTTTGAACTCATTGTAACATAGTAGTAATTATAGAAAAGCTTGAAAAAAATACTGATAACAATGTCAATATTACACAATCAGTGTAAAAGTCAACCTACTCAATTTTATTATATACAATGTATACATTCAGAAAAAATAAGATTTGGGAAGTCTTGCTTTAAAAAACGAAGGCGATACCTAGTTGTTGATAAACGGGTGAGCTTTGTCCACCACATACTCTTATCTTCTCCTATTTTTAGTTTCCAGCCAATGCATATGCTTCCAATCTTTTCCCACTTGGTTTGCTTTCTTGCTTATCCAGGGGCCTGTTTGGGACTGCTCCGCTTCACCAATATCAGAAGGAGTAGCTTCATCCGAAGGCAGCCAAGAGCAGCAGGAGCAGTTAGGTGAATCAGCGGCAAGTTCGCAGAGCCTTTTTTGGTTGCAGAGTTGCGGAGCTTCAGAAAATTCACAAGAACGTCAAAGAGCAAATAAATGTTTCATACAATTTTCTTCCATCGTTAACTTGGAGAAAAAATAGCACGGAAATATCTTCCATCGTTAAACAATATTCAAGCATGGTCAGCCAAGTTCAAGAATACAAAGTATACATCTGAACCTGAAAAGGATGTCTGACCATCTTAAATAATCAAGAGTTGTACTGCCTCTAGATAAAAAATATTGTACATTTGTTTTTTGGTGCAAGTCACATGTTTGTATTTGACCGAATACTTAGCTAAACTGCACAAAAAATATGGTCCACCATGAAGAACCATTTTACATAGGTGATGAAGTGCACAATATAATTGTTGGTCATCTTCCTAGCCTACCTTGAGCATCCTCGGACCTGCATAACCATTTGACCGAAAAAGGTTACATGTTTCTAAAAAAGTTATATGTTCACTAATCCATCTCTGAACTCTGGATATAAACAAACTGGGTCTATGAACCCGTTACATGTAGAAAAATTGGCTCACGGTAGGAAAGGTGATGGAAGGCAAGGATGGACATTCTTTAGTGCAGACTACGGGCAGAACAAAATCATATATCAGGTTTCTATTTCTGAGGTGGCTTTTACTTTTGAGCAGAACAAAAGGAATACAATTTTGTATCACTGTTAAATATGGATTGAAAAGGCATGTACAATTGATATTCTGATTGTTGCATCATGGTTTCTGCATTATGTTTTTCAAAGTTGCTGGCACACTAGACATGCTATTACAAACCCACAGAATCACAAAGTTGCAATGTTGATTCTTGATGACATAAGTTGGCTCTTAGTATTTTTCTTGTAAGATTTTTTTTGGCAAAATCGGTGGATCGACAAATACACATTATAGAAGACGTGATAGATAACCAAAGGTATATCTCTCTATAGATATGCACAAAAAGGGGAGGAGTGGTTGGTCTATGATCTGAAATGACATCATGTACTCATATAGCCGACCAGTACGAAGACCAACTTGCTATTGCTACTTAGTGTTATTAGAGGCATTCTTTGGCTATTTCGAAATACAATGGAACATAATCCATGTTGAAACTCCAAGTTGTCCAACCAAATATAGAAGAACAAATAGAATCCTACCTGCTGTTCTGGCTATCACATGCAAGCAGTAAAAATAATTCATATAGCAACAATGTGGTGGCCAACCAAGTGAACAAGAACAAACCTTTATTTTTCATTACCACTTATTCCCGAGTACAACAAAGCCAATGTCATATCCCTTACAACCTTGGAGACATACCTAAAACAAAGCCGTACTCCGCAAAGTCATTTTGCGTGGTTAGGTCATGTACCAGTAGATCCGAAGTCATCCATTTTTTCTGAGATTCGTGAAGCTATATGGCCCACCTAGATGTATAGCACTAGTATTTTCTTGTATCTTTACTTTTAGTCAAATCAGTGGCAGCATAATGGACCCCAAAGTACACCTTTTGTCAGGGACGGTACGCATGCAAGACTCTCCTCTCACTCTACTCGCGGAACAAACCCATAGAATTTATTTCCTCTTAGACAATTTAAATCAACCATATCTTTTAAACCATAGACTCATTTTTGAAACTTTTTATATATTTGGACTCCTGGCATCAAGAACTTTAAAACTAGACCAACTTTGGATATATTTCAAACACATTTAATTTTTTATTTTTCACATTTCATATGTGAAATAAACCCATTTCACTAGAAAAATCTGAAACTAATCTATTTCACTAGAAATATGTGACAATAACATTTTTCACATAAATGTATTAAACCCAAATATAAAACTCAAATGTCAACTTGTGAACTAATTATTTGGAAGTGTGTAACATTTTTATTTCAAAAGAGTAAAATAAGTTATTTCACAAATGTGCAATTGAAACAGACATGATTTTTGTGAAAGAAGCCATTGAAAAGTAAAATGCACCTACTGAAAGTGAAAAAATATGTGAAATTGATGTGTGAAAATGCAACTAATCCTCGGGTGGTTTCGGTAATTCATAACAACATATAGCTCATTGAACCAATATTCATTCACGTTAAATATTTCAGAAAGTTCAATGATTGATATGGCATGGACTAGAGATGTGGACCCCTCAAAATGCGACAAAGATTGGCAGAAGCTCAAGACTCTTCTTTTTCATTTTAGTGATCCAAGATCACATTGAGTCCATAGGAAAGCCAATACTATTAAAAGGGGATGAGGTGTTGCATAATGGTCTACTTGCTCAAAGGGCCTAGTGATATTGCTCCAAAAACCCTCAACCACTTTCTCATTTCCACATATGTCCAAAACTCAAAGTCAAACTCGGCCCCATTGATTGATCTATCCGGCGCCATCGAGTTCATTTGACCTAGCCACTACCACAAACCCTAGACAATTTGGTCTTACCGATACGGATCTCGGTCTCACTGAGATGGCCTTGCAAACTCTGGGTTACCTGTTGTAATTATTTCGGTCTTACTGAAATGTGCAATCGGTCCCACCGAGTTTGCTTGACCAACTCTCTGTTTGCTCAGTGCTAAAATCGGTCTAACCGAGTTCATGCAATCTGTCTCACCGAGATGAGGTTTTGCCCTAACCCTAGCACATCGGTCCCACCGAGTTGATCATGTCGGTCCCACCGAGATTCCTAACGTTCACATTTTGAACTAAATCGGTCTCACCGAGTTCTTCTATTCGGTCTGACCAAGTTGGGTCAAATGTGTGTAACGGTTGGATTTTGTGTGAAGGCTATATATACCCCTCCACCCCTTCTCCATCATTGAGAGAGCCATCAGAACATGCCTACACTTCCACTACTCATTTTCTGAGAGAGAACCACCTACTCATGTGTTGAGATCAAGACATTCTAGTCCAACCACAAGAATCTTGATCTCTAGCCTTCCCCAAGTTGCTTTCCACTCAAATCATCTTTCCACCATAGCCAAATCTGTGAGAGAGAGAGAGTTGAGTGTTGAGGAGACTATCATTTGAAGGACAAGAGCAAGGAGTTCATCATCATCACACCATCTATTACCTTTTGGAGAGTGGTGTGTCCTAGATTGGTTAGGTGTCACTTGGGAGCCTCTGACAAAATTGTGGAGTTGAACCAAGGAGTTTGTAAGGGCAAGGAGGTCGCCTACTTTGTGAAGATCTACCTGAGTGAGGCAGGTCCTTCGTAGGCGATGGCCATAGTGGGATAGACAAGGTTGCTTCTTCATGGACCCTTCGTGGGTGGAGCCCTTCATGTACTCGCGCAACCATTACCCTTCGTGGGTTGAAGTCTCCATCAACATGGACGTATGATAGCACCACCTATCGAAACCGCGCCAAAAATCTCTGTGTGTACATTGCGTTTGCCTTCTCCAAACCCTTCCCTTTACCTTCATATGCAATGTTTTACATTCCACAGCTACACTCTTAGAATTGCATGTGTAGGTTGATTGCTTGACTTGTGCTAAGTTGCTAAAATCTGCCAAGACATAAAATTGGGAAAAGGCTAGATATTTATTTGGTCAAGTACTCTAATCACCCCCTCTAGACCTACTTTCGATCCTACAATGCGTTCCAAGGGTTGTTTAAGGAATACCTCCAATTGATTGACGATGGCTCAGATCCCATGTCATAGGGAGGTGATGATGACATGGCTGTAAGTGGTGAGGACCCTATGGCTGATTGGGATCAACTTGTCACCCTCACTGCTCGATCAACAAATTTGGATTCCACTGAACTGGATTCGTACTTGTCAAAGGTACCCATCCGCCAAAGTGATCAATTCAATATCCTTGAATGGTGGCAGATGAACTTAGGTGAATACCCAATGCTGAGTCATATGGCAACGGATATCTTGGCGGCTCCTACCTCTGCGGTGGCATCCGAGTCTGCCTTCGGCACAGGGAAGAGAGTATTATCAGATTTTTGAAGTCGAATGACCCCAACGACACTTGAAGCTCTTGTTTGCCAAGATTGGATAAGGGCCATAGGTAAAGCCATACAACAGAAGTCTTTTCTTTGTTTCTTATTAATGCTTTGAGTACAGATTCATAAATCTTTTACTTTTTGTTTTTCTACAGCCAATGCTCAGCGTATCTTGGCTTCAATTCATGACATTGTAATGGACTTGTAAGGTATTTGACATGTCTTTGTCTTAACGATGTAGAATGATTTTCTAGTTGATGCCCTTAGCGTTTTCTTGTTTGTTATGTGGTAGGAGAAACCTTTAGTATTGCTGAACTGAATAATATGGCTATTGGTAACTAGATTTTCTTCAAAAAGCAGCAAAGAATCATTCCATTACAAGTTATGCAAAAATCAGAGAGCATCAAGTAGTTATTCTCGTTGCGCTACTGTTTGCTATCTTCCATACATTGTCTAGTTCCTGTCATTATTTGGTCGACAAGTGATTTTTTTACTGTTACTGAAGATTCAGACAATGTGGTGAGAAGAGAAAGAGGAAAAAGGAAAGAGAGCATCCATGTTACACTACAAAAAAATACACTTCCGTCATGATACGTGTTTGTCACAATAGGTCATGTTTTCTGTCATGCATGTACATCCATGATGATTTTATGACAGAATCAAGATAGTCATACATGTGCTGTCGTAGAAGTGTTCCATGACATTACCAAAATTATCATCACAAAAGTGTTCACTTCCATGACGATAAATGTCGCGTCATGGAAGTGCTTTAGTCAAGGGTGACCAACACGTGGCATCCACCGTAACGGGTCGCCGTTAAGCTATCGGGTCCGGTTTTGGATCCGATAACCCGCTAACAGCCACAACCAATGCCGATTTTCCACGTGTAAAATTCTCATTGGCCGACGGAACCACGTGTCAGCTCCACGTTGGCATAGGTGTCACTCATCCAATGGGCGAGATGCGCCTATGATATGTTAACACGTGGACCGGCCCAACAGTGGCCCATTCAGGTTAAAAGGCCAGGCCTGTCAAAATAAGCGGGCCGGCCCATTAGCGGCTTGCTTGAGTCAGGCCCATTTACAAGCACGGCCCATACAAGTTACACAGAATCGGCACATCAAAGGCCCATTCTAGATTTGACAATTTCCAGCCCATCGTCAATTTTAGGCCGTTAACAGCCCGCTACATCTTTGGGCCCAATTGCGGCCCAAGCTTCTTTCGATCTGTTAGTAGCCCATCATCAGTTCCAGCCCGTTAACAGCCGGAACATCTTCCGGCCTTTTCTCGACCCATTCTGCAGTTGGGCCAATTCTAGCCTGCTATGACTTTAGGCCTATCCTCGGCCCATTCTGTCAATGGGCTAACTCCTAGCCCATTTTGTCTCTCGGCCTATTAACGGCCCGCACAACAGTTGGGCCTTTGACTTTAGGTCCATTAGGGGCCCACGTTCCGCAGGGCATCATTTCAGCCCAACGCGACTTTTGGCCTGTTAAAAGCCTAGTTTGCAGATTGGGCCTCCTCTGGCCCATAACACTTTCGGCTTCTTACTGGCCCATAAAGCAAAAGGACCGAGACAAAATTGACATGTATTTTGGCCTGCTAGAGGCCCGCGGGCCATTTCCATTTATACGGCCCTATCGAGCTTTTGGCCTGTTAACGGCCCGCTAAGAGCCGTTGTTATGGTGGGCCACATCATTTGGGATCCACTTAATATTATTTTGACCATCCCAATTAAGGCCCGCTTTGACTACACATGTTTGTTCGTTTGTATGGCGTCCAGGAAATGTTTGGGCGTGTTGGCCCCCGTTTCAATTGTTGGGGAACACAGTAATTTAAAAAAAAAATCCTACGCTCACGCAAGATCCATCTAGGTGATGCATAGCAATGAGAGGGGAAGAGTGTTGTCCACGTACCCTCGTAGACCATAAGCGGAAGCGTTATGACAACGCGATTGATGTAGTCGTACGTCTTCACGATCCGACGAATCCTAGCACCGAAGGTACGACACCTCCGCGGTCTGCACACGTCCAGCTCGGTGACGTCCCGTGAACTCTAGATCCAACTGAGTGTCGAGGGAGAGTTTCATCAGCACGACAGCATGATGACGGTGATGATGAAGCTACCAGCGCAGGGCTTCGCCTAAGCACTGCAACGATATAACCGAGGTGGAAATCTATGGAGGGGGGCACCGCACACGGCTAAGAGATCAACTTGTGTGTCTATGGGGTGCCCCCTCCCCCGTATATAAAGGAGTGGAGGAGTGGGAGGGTCGGCCCCTCTATGGCGCGCCCAAGGGGAGTCCTCCCATCGGGAGTAGGATTCCCCCCTTCCCTAGTTGGATTAGGAGAGGAAGGAAGGGGGAGAGAGGGGGAAGGAAGGGGTGGGGGGCGGCCCCCCACCCAATTCAGATTGGGCTTGGGGGGCGTGCCCCCTCCTAGGCTCCCTTCTCTTCTCTCCCACTATGGCCCAATAAGGCCCATATACTTCCCGGGGGGGGGGGGTCCGGTAACCTCCCGATACTCCGGTATATGCCTGAACTCACCCGGAACCATTCCGATGTACAAACATAGGCTTCCAATATATCGATCTTTATGTCTCAACCATTTCGAGACTCCTCATCATGTCCGTGATCTCATCCTGGACTCCAAACAACCTTCGGTACATCAAAACACTTAAACTCATAATACCGATCATCATCGAACGTTAAGCGTGCGGACCCTACGGGTTCGAGAACTATGTAGACATGACCGAGACTCATCTCCGGTCAGTAACCAATAGCGGAACCTGGATGCTCATATTGGTTCCTACATATTCTATGAAAATCTTTATCGGTCAAACCGCATAACAATATACGTTTGTTCCCTTTGTCATCGGTATGTTACTTTCCCGAGATTCGATCGTTGGTATCTCAATACCTAGTTCAATCTCGTTACTGGCAAGTCTCTTTACTCATTCCGTAATGCTACATCCCGTAACTAACTCATTAGTTACATTGCTTGCAAGGCTTATAGTGATGTGCACTACCGAGAGGGCCCAGAGATACCTCTCCGTTACACGGAGTGACAAATCCTAATCTCGATCTATGCCAACTCAACAAACACCATCGGAGACACCTGTAGAGCACCTTTATAGTCACCCAGTTACGTTGTGATGTTTGATAGCACACAAGGTGTTCCTCTGGTATTCGGGAGTTGCATAATCTCATAGTCAGAGGAATATGTATAAGTCATGATGAAAGCAGTAGCAATAAAACTAAACGATCATTTATGCTAAGCTAACGGATGGGTCTTGTCCATCACATCATTCTCCTAATGATGTGATCCCGTTCATCAAATGACAACACATGTCCATGACTAGGAAACTTAACCATCTTTGATTAACGATCTAGTCAAGTAGAGGCATACTAGGGACACTATGTTTGTGTATGTATTCACACATGTACTAAGTTTCCGGTTAATACAATTCTAGCATGAATAATAAACGTTTATCATGTTATAAGGAAATATAAATAACAACTTTATTATTGCCTCTAGGTTATATTTTCTTCATCAATGATATAGCATATTCAAGAATTATCCTACTCTATACTATCGCCTCTAATAAACATACACTATACAATAAAAAGACTAAGGCATAGAAACATAGAATAATCGTATACTATACAATAAAGAAGTTACAACCGAATATACCCACTGGGCATTATAGTTCAGCACCAATGATAATAAAGCATACACAAACAAAAAATTACATACACTGGACAAATAAAGCTCATACATCATGGACACGCATCAACAGAACTTACCATTTGAACTATAATCTCTTCAGAAAATAGGATTGCCAGATTCAGATAACACAAATTTCAGTTTGCAAAATCTCCAATTCCTTCATGGTTACCTCAGTGTCTTGTTTCATTTTTTTGACTCTTGCATCTAATACCTACATGTCCAGTCTCAACTTGTTGATTGTACATTGAGAATCATGTACATGTTGTCCTGCCACCTCTAGTTGATGCTCGAGAACATCAGCACATTCCAATTCCAATCCATAATCATTCGGTAACGACCATGTCGCACTGTTCACAGATCTTTGTGTTGATGTCACTTCATCCTGAAATGTTTCTGTAAGTACACATGACTAGGGCAAAAATGTAGTTACAACAGTGAAGCGAGCAAGACAGACTATTTTGTACATGGCAAAACAAGACTAACATTAATGTTACACGTCATGAAGCATAAGCAGGTGATATTTTAAAAATTATAAAAATGGTAGTCTGTGCAGCCTACATACAGAAATCTCTCTTAGCCCACCAGAGGAGCATGATGTTGGGGCCAAATCCAAAACACAGACAAGCTACAAATTTATACAACACATTGCGTAAAGTAAGCAAGCAGTTGGCCATTCTGTAGCTCAATTAAAGTCTTAGGGAGCATAATGAATAGCATAGGGATTCATACAAACCTACTACAACAAGCAAATCTATGCAATCATTAGCCCAGTATAAACTAGATTGTGAGCCTCATGCAGTTATAGTTGGTTAGTAGACTTCAAAGCTTCAGGCACACTTTGCCAGAGTAATTAAATGGTAAGGCCTTTAATTATGTCAACTAATAGTTACACAAGTACCCAACATCAGGTATCATTGTTTGGGCACCTCATTAACCGAGGATAAATAAAGCAATTGAAAGAGCAAATTAACTATGCCTGAAACAAACAAGGAATTGAACTGTTGAGTTGGATACAGTGACTTACCTTAATTGGTTGAACAGGCTCAACGCTGCTCCTACTTCTCTTGCAAGGCTCCTTCCTAACATATTGTACTTGGAAATCCTCAATCTTATCTTCATTGCACCCCCTCTACAAGGTGACACAAACTAGTTACTCGTCTCCTTGGAAGATAAATATGCATACTTTCCAGTCTGTGAACAACACAAAAGGATGAGATTATAACAAAACAACACCACATAATGAAACATGCCACATCTCTTGCACTTTCACACAATGAAATGAGCATTTACTATGTGTGCACTATGTAAAAACTAGGAATACTTTGAAGTGGATCTCCAGGTACTCTTGGAGAGCCTACTTTAGTGTACAGCCAAACCTTTATGTCACCTATGAGTTAGACAAGCCCCCACTACAATAGCCCTTAGTGTTTAAATCATTGACATGCTCTATTAGAGTGTTAGGTCAAGAACAGCAAGTAATCAAAGCAAACAGTCCTCATATGGCTGGCTGATGCAAACAAGCAACTGAACAGATATGTGAGCAAATCTTACATACTCCCTCCTTCCATCTATATAGGGCCTAATCGTTTTTCGAGGCTAACTTTGAGTGTTAGAGCAATAATATATGACATGCAAGTTACACAAAGCATACCGTCAAATTTGTATGTGAAAGGAGCTTCCAATGATATAATTTTCACATTATAAATCTCATCTATTATTAGTCTTATGAATAATCAAAGGCGGTCTTGAAAAACACATTAGGCCCTATATAGATGGAAGGAGGGAGTATCAAGAAAAGAAGCAAAGAAGGAGGCTTAAAGACCATCACTTGACTGACCAAATTTAAGGGACATTTAAACATCACGTGCAACGTATGAACTAACATAAACATTGCATATTCCAAATTCTACAATGGAATGCACATGTATTAGGTTATGCCATGTATGATGATGCCTAAATGTACACTATAGCAGGCAGGAGTGATTCATCATTGCATGCACAATTGAATTGCAGGTTAAGGGCCAGTTCTATTCCGCATTTTCAGAGCTTATTGTCAAAATAAGCCATAAAATATGTAAAGAAGTCATTTTTGAGTTATGGGCTTGGGCTTAACTTATTTTGCTTTGGAGGGGGGTGTTTCAGGTAGAAGCTCACTAAAAATTGAAGGGAAGGGGAATAGTGAAATGACTCTGTTGTCTGCTTATATTACACTCAAAATGCAACTGATCATGCCCACGTCACACTTGACCCTCAAGTAAAAACAAACACACAAGCGTTCATTGCCCTGCCCGCTTGCATCTCCTCTCCCCTTTCCCTCTACCTCGATCCCCGGCCTGCAGCGCTAGGGTTCCTCCAGCGAGCCGCCGCCACTGGTCCCATCTGGCCTGGTCCTCAATGATGCTCTGTCCAGCTAGGCTACATGGCCGGCGGGTAGGGCCAAATCTCCCCGGCTGCTCCTCCCTCCGGCGCCGCCCCTCATTCTCATGGTCTCCAGCATCTACTCCACTGTGGTCCGTCCAACGCACTACTCCGGCGGGCGCCGCACAACTACGGCTGATGCCACACTGCGGCAGAAGGCACCTTATTCGCCCTCCCCTCCTCCTAGGCCATGGCCTTGAGGTGCTGTTGAAGGATGAACTCATCCAACAAGGTGAGGATATCCTCTACTTTTTTGCCAAATTTTCATTCTGATCCACTATACGATGAATTGCTATGAGCTGCTTCTGCTGCTGCTATATGATGCATTGCTATGAGTTGCTCCTGCTGCTGCTATATGATGAATTGCTATGAGCTGTTGCTGCTATATGATGAATTGCTATGAGCTGCTGCTGCTATATGATAAGTTGTTATAAGCTGCTCCTGCTACTGCTATATGATGAATTGCTATGAGCTCCTCCTGCTGCTGCTATATGATGAATTGCTATGAGCTGATCCTGCTGCTGCTATATGATGAATTGCTATGAGTTGTTGCTGGTATATGATGAATTGCACACTGCTGCTGCTGCTGTATGATGAGATGCTATGAGTTGTTGCTGCTATATGATGCTTTCAGGTGGTGCTGCTATATGATAATAACCAGCCACTTGGACCATCTAATTTCAATAAATAATTGTTCTTCATTTAAATGTGGGTCATGCGTTCTTCGTTTAAATTAGGCAATGGGATCTCTATGGAAGACATTGACCAAAGTAGATTGTGCCAAGTAGATGGTATCTTTGTATTTACATTTTGAACAAATAGTGATGGTCTGTTTTCCTATCATATTAATTATTGCACTGGGTTCAATTTGTGATGTTTGCAAGTCAAATTAATTTTCATATGGGCAACAAAATGACAAAATATAATGCAATCTAGACTTTTCACTGATCATACCAAAGATAAGCTTAAAAGAAAGGCAATGAAAAGAACTGGTTGGCTTATTACCTGGAGCTTATATTCACAGGTGCTTATTTTCTTAGCATAACTCGTAATAACCATCCCTAAGAAACTTGGCCAATAGAACTGACATACAAATACCATGTCACGATGATTGCAATGGAGGAGTGACCTACCATAGCACACTGTAAAGGCTCACCGCTGCCTCTCCTTTTTTTTGCGATGTTCCATGAAATTGGCACATACATCTTGTACTTTTTCATTGTGTAAACCTATTTGCAAGTTGACACGGCTATTTTCAGACATCTCTACATGATAATACATTGCATATCCCTTGCGCATATTTAAACCACCATTAACGATTGTGTGCGTAGCATAAACTAGCCATGACTCCGTGTGCTGGACTAGCAGGCACTCTAAGGGAGCCTAATGTAGTGCACTGGAATTCCTACATGCCACGTACGATTTTGTGTAATGTGCTACCTCTGTTCCTAAATATATGTCTTTGTAGAGATTCCAGTATGGACCACATGCAGATGTATATAGATGCATTTTTTAGTGTAGATTCACTCATTTTGCTCCGTATGTAGCCTATAGTGTAATCTCTAGAAAGACCTATATTTAGGAACAGAGGTACGAGGTAGTATCATGTATGACATCTACATATCTAATTTAGCACCAAGTAGTAGAAATCATTGTCTGCACAAAGGGATTACTGGTCGAAAAAGCCTAGCAAAGCACGCTGGCAGGCACACAACAATACAAGAGAGAGAGAGACGCACTTACAAGATCATAGCAATGCCTTAGTCCAGGATCTTGGTTGGCCAAGCTGTTAGATCCAGAAGAAACATCATCCTTATAGTTTTTGCTAGCTGCATAACATGTAACAGTGACTTGTTAGTATATTTGAAGTACATCAGGCAGGTGATGTTGGATGGGTTTAAAGGTGACAAGTACCTAGGCCGTGGCGGGTGCTTGGCATCTTTCCAGATGGTGGGAATCAGGTTAGAAACGTCAAGGGTGATGACGCTACACTGGCTGTCGGGGTCCGGTAAGGAGATCTAGAACCGTCGAGTAGGGTGTTTGTGGAGCGGCTTCGGTAGGGTGGACTATGGTGTGGGCGAAGCGAATCTGTGGCTATGGATGAGGGCATCGGTGAAGCTGCTCCGGTGATTGGGTTAAGGATGGTGTCGATGATGCGGATCTGCAGCCGTGGACGGGGCGTCAGTAGCTGCTCCGGTAGGTTTGATGAGGGTGCGGCGAAGCAGATCTGAGGCGGTGGACTTGTGAGTTGGCAAAGCGACCTCGGTAGGGTTGAGAATGGTATAGGCAAAGCTACTCCGGTAGGGTTGACGATGGTGTCGGCGAAGCGGCTCCGGTAGGGTTGAGGAAGGTGTCGGCGAAGAGGATTAGAGGCCGTCGACGGGGGCGTCGGTGGGGCAGCTCCGGGGGTGTGTGGACGAAGCGTCTCCGGTGGGGAGTATGAATGAGCCGCTGTAGATGTACTGCGGTTAACGAGAGTACCGATGAAGCAGATCCGACGCCGTGGACAAGGCCGACACTGAATGGGCTGTGGTACAGTGGTGGATGAGCAGTCTACTTGTTTCTAGGGGAGGTGGGAGGGGTATATGCGGCCGCAGAAGCAGATCCGGCGAGGTGGACGCCGCTGGCAGTGAATGGGCTCTGGTACGCCGATGGATGAGCAGTCTGGGGTTTCCATAGGGGAGGGATAGAAAGGCCGATGAAGTACGGACGGCGTGATGTAAGATTCTCTGGTGCTGTGGAGTTAGTCATTTTTGAGGGAGGGGAGAGGAAATGGGGGTGCCATGTGGTGGGGGGAACCAGAATTTACCAAAGCAGCTCCGACCTATTATGTAGATGAGGGCGGTATTGTAACTTTTGTTCTCCGTGCACCAAGGACAAAAGGGGAATTTCACATGCTAAAGACTAGGTGGCGGAAATTTTAGAAGGAGGCGGGAGATTTTTCCACCCGCGGGATCGTCCGTATCCAGTTTCAACTAATTTTGGACCGTGCTAGCAGGAAGGTCATGCGAGATTGTGTACACGGGGCACGCGTCAGCAGTTAATAAATGGTGTGAAGTCCACCCCAGAAAAAAAGACAATAACTCGGGATGATGCACCGATAACATGGACGTTCACAAAAAGGATCAAACGCCCATCCTATGTATTTCTCATGTAAATAGATAATTTAGTGCCATTGGTTATTTACTTTAAACATAATGCATTGACGTGTTAGTGTAGAGGCACACAAAAAGAAATGGATATTGTAGCCCCACAAAATAAATGGATATTGTAGTCCACTACTTAAAAGTGTTACCTCATATGATTACATAGCCTCCATTACATAAATTGTGTACCTGTTGAATTCATATATGAATATTACATATATTACTTCATAATAGAACCTTAAATCATCCAAGACTAATGAATTTGAATGCAAGAGTAAGAATGGTGCATGTACATGATAGCTACATTGGTTGTTTGAAGAAACATCACTGAAACTTTGGCATGCACAATTGAAAAGGTTTATTTAGATATAAAAAATGTGATATGTGAGTGTCCAATCTTTATAGCATTGAATCGATATTGTACCTTTGGCCACGATACGAAGTAGATATTGATTTATGTTCAAGCGATGCACGTCCACGATTGCTAGATAGTGATACATGAATGAATTGTGCAATCTCTCTCACACGCATACATATCTCATTTCCATGTGGGCATCGGAATCACACACGCGCACTTCCTGTATTTCTATCCCTCCGTCAGTGTTAGAATTCATCTTTTTACCCCATCCTACAAGTCTCTCACACAGAAACACACACGCTCTCTCTGTCGAACACACCCACCCCTTTAATTCCGTCCACCCACGACCACTAATGTCTCAAAGCATAATTATGTCTCTCACACATATGCCTAAGGTTAACTTGAGTTCCGGGACCATATGAATACATACAATGGGATTCCAGCAGATCGCCTTTTGTTTTGATATTTCACTCTCTCTCTCTCTCTCTCTCTCTCTCTCTCTCGCGCGCGCGCGCGCGCACACACACACACAAGCGTGCGCGTAGACATTGTTTCTCGCTTCATTTTTCCGGCACTTGCATGCACACCGTTTTTTTATCTTTGTGATGCTTTAAGTATGCCTCGCACACATGCTATCTACCTATCCCTTAATATAGATATGTGTCACACAAACTCCTTCTCCCTACTAGTAAGATGCCCATGCGTTGCACGGAACATCAAGATGCATTTGTATGAGTAGTTTATCTTGTGGGAGAAAAGGATGAACGAGGGAATGCCTTATTTGCAAATGTGGAGAGGGGTGTGGGTATCTTTTTGCAAAATTGCCATAGTTTCCTTCCTATCCATCAGATATAAATCGGATGGCCTATATTGCAGGATGGCAGGAACACCATCATCACCAACTCTATTTTTTATAGGAGTAGAGATATGTAAGTGTCACTGCCCCCCCCCCCCGACACCCACACACACACTTCCCGACACTGAAGGAGTAGGGTGACACCTCAATCTGATACTAATCTACCGACTGGCTTCTCTCTCAAACACACACACACACACACACTACCCGACACCGAAGGAGTAGGGTGGCACCTCAATCTTGATAGTAATCTATCTACTCCTCTTTTAAACACACACACACACTCGCTAGTTGTGCCTCTGTGCCTACGGCGCAGACTCTCAATACGTCTTTCTCTCCCTCCCACTCCCCACCCCCACCCCAACAATGACAGCAGAAGGGTGACAACTTGATCTGATCTTAATCTGTCAATTGGTTTCTCTCTCAAACATTGTGTCTATGTGCCTCGCTCAGACACACTCGATACGTCTTTTTATCCGTAGCCCCCTTGATATGTAGACTTCTCGCGCGCGCACAGCTGTAGTGACGATGACGCTGAACCCAGTGCGCCTTGTTTTTACTGGCCTCATGTGATAGTTTTCACCCTGTTTTCTGTTAATTAACAAGGCAAACTTTTCTTTGTTACTACTAGTGAATCTGAAATCATCCGGGGTAGACATAAAATATATCACTTCAGCCCAATTATCGCAGTAACTATTTTAAAAGAAACTAGCTAGATGCCCGTGCGTTGCACAGAACATCAAGATGCATTTGTATGAGTAGTTTATCTTGTGAGAGAAAATGATGAACGAGGGAAGGCCTTATTTGCAAACGTGGATAGGGGTGTGGGTATCTTTTTGCAAATTGCCATAGTTTCCTTTCTATCCATTAGATATAAATCCGACGGCCTATATTGCAGGATGGCACGCACACCATCATCACCAACTCTGTTTTCTACTCCCTCCGTTCCTAAATATTTATCCTTTTAGAGTTTTCAACAAGTGAATACATACAGAGCAAAATGAGTGAATGTACACTCTAAAATATGTCTACATACACATCCGTATGTGGTAGTCCATTTGAAATCTGAAAAAGACAAATATTTAGGAACAAATGGAGTATAAGAGTAGACATGGAGATATATCTCCAGCATGGTCCACAACAAAAATGTGCTGGACTGGTTAGCGTCGGATGCTCGCAATGCGATGACCTGAGTTCGAATTCTGTCTTTAACTTTAGATTTTTATATTATATATTACTTATTTAATATATACTTCTTTCACTATTGTACCGATAGTAGAACCCACAGAGTACTTAGAATACAAGATTAAGGATGAACTTTTTTCTTTTTAACTTTCTGTACGAAGCTGTAGCCACCCTGCAAGTCACGTGTACACTGTACATGCAATTAAATTTTTACAGAGGGAGAATCATACACGCAATTAACTCAAATGGATTGGATGTGACTCTATTATTTCCAGCATAAGAGCATCTCCAACGGAAGCCGACAAATTTCCTCCCACTTCCTTCCACGGAGGACGACATCAAACGTGAGCGGCATACATTTTTACAACTCTAACCAACTAGATAAAATTAGTGCAAACACGAACTGATTTCATATAAGCATGAAAGATTTTGTATAAAAAAGCCAGATCTTCATATGAACACGATGGATTTCATTACATTTACATGAACTAAGCCGTGCTGATCCGGCTCTCTTTGTATAATTAATACTCCCTCCCTCCGGAAATACTTGTCCTAAAAATAGATGTATCTAGACTTATTTTAGTTATAGATACATCCAATTTATACATGCTTAGAACAAATATTTCCCGCCAGCCGGAGAGGGAGTACCTAATCTAAATGGCCGCCCGCGGATCCCTTTGTCTTCCGCATGTTCGGCAAACACTTGCGGGGTCGACAAAGGTCCTGAGAAGAGACGAAGCAGCAAAGAAACCACCTGAATGCGTAGTCGTCGCCTCGGCGGTGGCCTTCATGGGACCCAAGTGGCGGCGGCCTCCCATGTTCTACTTCTCCTCGTTGATGGCAGTGGACATGGAGAAACTAGCCACCGACTCGTCACTCTCCATGCACCCGGCTTCTGTCTCTGCCTGCATGGCGCTGCCACAGGCATGGGAGGCACGCCCACAGACACGGGAGGCACGGCCACCACAGACACTGGTGGCACGGTATGACGCGACAGCAACGACGCCTGTATCGGCGTGCTCGCCGCCGTGCCGGCGTGGAGCAACTCACCACTCCTCATCGAGCTGAACTGGAGCGGTGAGTTGTTGAACCATGTGCCGACTTGGGGCGGCAACTGGCTCCGTTGGGCCAAGCGAGGTTGGTGAAGCACCGAGCGGTCTCGCCTGTATCCGGAGGGCTCAGCGGGCCACCCAGCTGGGTAGTATCCCGGTGAACGGCTCCTCGGAAGCCATCCGAAGAGTGGAGAAAATGGTGAAGGAGGAGATGGGGAGCGGCGGAGGGGTGCGATTCTTGCCCGCTGTCTGTCTGGCCTCGTTTAAATAGAGGGCGGATGGTAGGAACTTGGCCGGCGTCTGGCCTCATTTAAACTGAGGGCGAGTGGGAGGAGCTCGGCTGGTGTTGCGTTAATTCTGGCCCGCTCATGAACAGACATGTGTCCGGAATAGGTTTCTCGGTTTGCATGCGGGTTTAATGGAGGGGTTTGATGGAGGCGAGGAGGCGTGTTCAGCCGGGCGTGCAGCGAGCGGTGCGGTACTATTCGATTTGACAGCGGGCGGCACGGTTCCCAAAACGGCTTTAATGCAGACGAGGGAGGGGGTAGCGGTTCCCGAAATGTTGAACGGCTAATGATGCATCCTCCTTCAATTAGCATCGTGAATGGATGAGGGAAGTAATGGGAGGAGGACCGGGAAAAGAGGCTGCACGATGTGAATGCAACGCAGTTTGCACTCATATAAACGCGCCCCTCCATTCCAATGCATCTACCACATCGTATGCACCTAAGCATTTGTCTAAGCACCTACACTAAGCGCAAAAGTGCTCACTCCAGACCCATGGTGGCAATGCGCACGAGCGGCTAGCAGCTGTGCTAGAAGGTCCATGATGTCGGCCTGCGGCATGGCACCAAGGATCGTCTCCAGACGATGTTGGCGACTGGCTGGTGGATGGCCGGCGCCGACGCCAACTACAACTCTTAGTTGGACCAGATGATCGTTGCCACCACCAACATGTTCACTGTCCTCAAGAATCTCGCGGACGATATCGTCGTATTCCTCCAGCCCGCGCGCCCGGGATCCTCATTGCCTGCCACCCTAATCGGCCTCCATGGCCGGAACCTCTTTCAAGCACTGGTGGCCCTGCGACTGCCCACCGATGCCACGAAGAATGTTCACCTGGAGGTCGCGCTCGCCGCGAGGCGCCTCGCCCTGCAAGAATTCTTCGACCTACACATCCACGTGTACGAGCAAATTGTGTACATAGGTATCTACAACGCCAGTGAGGACGCTACAACGTTGGCCTTCCTCAACCGGCTGGAAGCCTTGGATGCCTTTACTGAGAAGCACCTTGACCTTGCCATAAAAGGCGCCGCTCCTTAGCCGCTGGTCGGTGGCCCGACGCACTAAGTTGAGGAGGAGGAGGAGGTCGTACATTGATGGATGCATCTTTCTTCTTGCCTCCTGTAAGAATCACTGTGATCGCATCATCGTGGCCTCAATTCTTATTGTGCTATTGCATTCTTGTTCCAATCAATACCGACATGTGCGATCCCTTTGCTTAATTATATGCATCACTGTAACTAGTACTCCATCCGTCAATTTATAAGTTGTGCTTACCTTTTCCACAAACTTCATGCAACGCACGGGCATCTTGCTAGAAACACTAGAACATGTCGGACCGCATGTGACCAAACCGACGATGCGCCAACCTAGCTACTACGTACCCTGCTTATCTGGCGGAAATAGCCCCGCCCTAGCATTTCCAATCGTTATTTCCATCTATCGATCATGCCAAGGAGCAGAACCAAATGTTACAATTTATACATGTTTCTCTACTCCTACTCCTATAAAAGACTCAGTTGGTGATGGTGGTGTGTCTGCCATCCGTCGTTTCTGACCATTAGATCTGCATCTAACGGCTGTGAGGTAAGTTGTGGCATTTTTGCAACAGTAGCCCACTTCTCTGCTCCAATTTGCAGAGAACCCCTTATTATCTTGAAAGCAACCACATCTCTCCCTCACCTCATCAAAACGTCCTGAGAAATATATTTCAAAATAGCCTGAGAAATATATTTTGAGTGAAAAGTAATATATTAGGAGTATATCAAAACAAGAGTGATTTCTTTCAAGTTTGTGAACAAGTACTACTATTCTACTACTTTGGATCCGTCGCAATGCACGGGCACATTGCTAGTAAAACAAAAAGGCATGCCGCGTTCGCGTCGCACCCCCACACGCCTGGGAATCGGGAGTACTCCACGGCCCGTCCGGCAAGCCACATAGCTAGGGAAGGCGTGTTGCCTAGAATTTTCAATTCCATGTGGGACTGCCATTGAGCAAACCAACTATTGGCAAACCGCACCCGCCCACTGCCGGGCTGGAAAACAGAAACGAGGGGGAAGATCTAGCTGTAGAACGGAAGCCAAGAAATTTCGTGTCAGATGGGGCTCGTGGATAGAGTAGGAGCATTCCGTACTACTACTCCTACTAGTACGAATTTTGTACTACAACTAGTACTACCACTATACAACTAGGTACGTGCACGACACAACATCGTATGAACAAAAAAGGGGAAGATCTTGTTTTGGGTGATTTATCTTTTTTTCAGTCAATGTAGTATGAATAATATGATGTGGGGGCACCCATGAAGCTTATGTGGCTTGGTTGCATGGCTATGAAAGGTTAGAAAAAAAATAGATAATGTGTTTAGAGTGCACTCCACTAAATAGATATACTTTGGATCCATGGCAACGCATGGGCCGACACATCTATACCCCTATATAGTGTGTGAATAACTTTGAAAGTTGGTCGTTGGATGAAGCCAATCCGACGGTACAAAGATGACAAATCCGAGCACTACTGGCCGTTGGATATCATCTACATTCCACCAGATTCTGCGACATGTAGAATCTAGAAGACTCCATGGTTGAACTTAAGCATAATGCACAAACCTCAAAACACAAGCACTTCTCCTTTGTTCTAGAATCTTGCATATCTTAATTGCCCAAACTTCTTTTTTCAAAATGAATTGTCACTATTTGTTTTTAATTTATGCTTTACAATGCACAATTCCATGAATCTTAAAATAGATTTTTTTATAAAACTAATTGATTTTGAACTAGATGAACTATAAGAATTAAACGAACATCTACATCATGCATATATGACTCGAAGCTTACATGCTATAGTGTCTTATTTATTCATAATTTGGTTACCAAATCTCATGCATGCAATGCACGTGTATCTTACTAGTTGGTACTAGTAAAAAACAAATTCCGGGTTTGGCACAAGCTCGTACTGTGGGAGCACCACAAGGCATGCTGCGGGAGTTACATTTCCCTCTCGGGGACCACGGGACCGACCTCGGTGGCTTAGTGCACCGGCCTATGAGTCAATGACATGCGTACCTTAAATGCGGCTGGCCCACATGTCATTCTCATGGTGGTGGCGTGGTTCGCGACTCAGTTGCTCAAGATGATTCGGCCCGTGGTGGCGTGGCCGTGGCGAGGGTTCCACAGCTGGGCATGGGGGCGTTACGAGGCATAGATGGCCACACTGGCGGGTACTACCTGTAGTACAGAAGTACTCTAGCTGAGGATTGATGCCTGAGACGAAATGTGTCATAGCTGCTGGATGAAAATTCGATGGTGCGGGAGTACGGATCGGAGCACAGGAGTGGAGCAGGCAAACCGCGTCCAATCGGGTGTGGCTGTGGTAGAAAGTTGATGGTCGCCGCAGTTCAGCTGGCCCGCATGTCATGCACACAAAGGCAAAGGAGCGGTGGGGCCAAGAGGGATGAGGCGCATGTCGGGGGACGTTGTTCCGTGGGTTGGAGCGGCATCGTGGGAATCGCGTGTGGGTATGGCAGTGGTAGAAACAAGAAACGTGATGGTCGTCGTGGTTCAACTTCCATGGACAAGCTGTCATGTCTGCTAACACATGCATTGCATACCGCTCACTGCAAGGAGTAGTAGTAGAGAAAACTTGTTCCAAAGATACCATTTTTCCGATAAAATTCTCGAGATATCATTAGTTTTTACACATGGGATTACTCCTGCAAGGGTCAATCACAATAGGTGTTTTGTAAAAAAGTGCATCTTGATGTTCCCTGCAACGCACGGGCATTTTGCTAGTTATAGAAGAAGCCCACATGGGCATCTTGCCGCAGGGTGTGCTACTGACCCAAACTCATTTTTTTTCCAGACGCTTAGGTGCACCGGATGCCATGCCATGCTACAAAATGTAAAAAAAAACAGCTCCAATTTTTTTAAAACTTGTTATCTACAAACCAGCCACACCCGTCCCTCACCTCATCAAAACATCCCGAGGAATATATTTTGAATGAAGCATGATTTATTTTTACTGATATATGTATATCAAAACTAGAGTGTTTATATTTCAAGCCCGTGAACAAGTATTATTCTACTACTTTGGATCCATTGCAACGCACATGCCAACACATTGGTCATAGTAGTCTCTATCTCTATCTCTACTCTACTCTTATAAAAAACATAGTTGTTGATGATGGTGTGCCTCCCATCCTGCAGTATAGGCTGCCGATTTATATCCGACGGATAGGAAGGAAACTATGGCAATTTTGCAAAAAGATGCCCACACCCCTCTCCACATTTGCAAATAAGGACTTCCCTCGTTCATCCTTTTCTCCCACAAGATAAACTACTCATACAAATGCATCTTGATGTTCTGTGCAACGCATGGGTATCTTGCTAGTAAAACATTAAGATGCATTTGTATGAGTAGTTTATCTTGTGGGAGAAAAGGATGAACGAGGGAAGGCCTTATTTGCAAATGTGGAGAGGGGTGTGGGTATTTTTCTTTGCACAATTGCCATAGTTTCTTTCCTATTCGTCGGATATAAATTGGATGGATAGGCCGCCCGATCTATATCTAACGGATAGGAAGGAAACTATACCCGCGCTCCTCTCCACATTTGCAGATAAGGCCTTCCCTCGTTCATCCTTTTCTCCCACAAGATCTTGATGTTCCGTGAAACGCACAGGCATCTTGCTAGTCTTATAAAAACAGAGTAGGTGATGATGGTGTGCCTGCCATCCTACAATATAGGCTGTCCGATTTATATCTGACGGATAGGAAGAAAACTATGGCAATTTTGCAAAAAGATACCTACACCCCTCTCCACATTTGCAAATAAGGCCTTCCCTCGTTCATCCTTTTCTCTCACAAGATAAACTACTCATACAAATGCATCTTGATGTTCCGTGCAACGCACGAGGATGTTTCCTTGGGGGTCTCTCCAGCGCGGCGTGGCCGTAGTTGCAAGTTGACGTCCCTTGAGATGCCGATGTTGAGGGGCACTTGAATTTTGTCTGATGTGTAGGTAAGATGAGTTTGATCACATAGTAAATGCAATCTAAAGACTACTTCCGTGTCCTTTTCCTAATTCTCCCCCTCCCCACTGTTTCACAGGTTAGGCTCAATGTGAATGGAGATTGGCTTGCATATGTAAGGGGGGTACCAACATCAATTTGCACAACATTTACAACAGTGACACCGTTCCCATAGAACCTTTGTCCAACATTGGGATCAGCCATGCAACGGGCCACCGCCTTAATTGGTACGATGGAACCACGGTGAGACTGAAGAAGATAGCACGAACCTTGCACATGGCGGTCAAAGGTGGACCATGCTGTCTGCGGCCGATTTGTTGCGGTACGAATACGAAGATGCTGTGCTCCTTTCTAACCGCATCTTCGCGGTGACAAACCAGGGGACTTGTTTGGTATGGGACACATCCTATGGTATACCCCCTCTCTCCCAGTTTATTTGTTTCGAATTTTTTCGTTTTATAAGTTTCAAATTCAAATTTAGACCTCCCCATCACATGTTGAGATTACAATGTCCATTAAATCGTTGTGTGCATGTATAGTAAAGAAACAAATCTCAAGTTTGGCATGAGTTTGTGCAGCGGTAGCACCACATGGCCTAGCGCAGGAGTAACATTTCCCTCTCAGAGCCCTGGGACTGAGCTTCAGCGCCTTACTACACCTGACTTTGTGTCAATAACATGTGGACCCGGGGGCCATAGGTTTCACTAGTGGCTTCTCTCATGATATCAAGTGTTATGGTGGGTGAACAAACTACTGCCGAGCAATTGATAGAAGAGCGCATAATTATGAGAATATCTAAGCAATGATTATGAACATAGGCATCACGGCAGTGTTAAGTAGACCGAAACGATTCTGCATCTACTACTATTACTCCACACATCAACCGCTATCCAGCATGCATCTAGAGTATTAAGTTCATAAGAACAGAGTAATGCTTTAGGCAAGATGACATGATGTAGAGGGATAAACTCAAGAAATATGATATAAACCCCATCTTTTTATCCTCGATGGAAAAAATACAATACAATACATGCCTTGCTGCCCCTGCTGTCACTGGGAAAGGACACCGCAAGATTGAACCCAAAGCTAAGCACTTCTCCCACCGCAAGAAAGATCAATCTAGTAGGCAAAACTAAAACGACAATTCGAAGAGACTTGCAAAGATATCAAATCATGCATATAAGAATTCCGAGAAGAACAAAATATTGTTCATAGATAAACTTGATCATAAATCCACAATTCATGGGATCTCAGCAAACACACCGCAAAAAGTATTACATCGAATAGATCTCCAAGAACATCGAGGAGAACTTTGTATTGGGAACCAAAGAGAGAGAAGAAGCCATCTAGCTAATAACTATGGACCCTAAGGTCTATGGTAAACTACTCACACATCATCGGAGAGGCTATGGTGTTGATGTAGAAGCCCTCCGCGATCGAATCCCCCTCCGGCAAATCACCGGAAAAGGCCTGCTACCTCTTGAGCATGCGTTGGTTTTCCCTTAAAGAGGAAAGGGTGATGCAGCAAAGTAGCGTAAGTATTTCCCTCAGTTTTTTGAGAACCAAAGTATCAAGCCAGTAGGAGACTACACGCAAATTGCCTAGTACCTGCACAAACTGTCAAGAACCTTGCAACCAACGCAATAAAGGGGTTGTCAATCCCTTCACGGCGACTTGCAAAAGTGAGATCTAATAAAGATAAATAAGATAAATATTTTTGTTATTTTTGTTGTATAGATTGAAAAGTAAAGATTGCAAAATAAATAGTAAACTAGAATTATAGATCGGAAACTTATATGATGTAAAGTAGACCCGGCGGCCATAAGTTTCACTAGTGGCTTCTCTCATGATAGCATATATTACGGCGGGTGAACAAATTACTGCCGAGCAATTAATAGAAAAGCACATAGTTATGAGAATATCTAGCCATGATCATGAACATAGGCATCACGTCCGTGTCAAGTAGACCGAAACGATTCTGCGTCTACTACTATTACTCCACACATCGACCGCTATCCAGCATGCATCTAGAGTATTAAGTTCATAAGAACAGAGTAACACATTATGTAAGATGACATGATGTAGAGGGATAAACTCAATCAATATGATATAAACCCCATCTTTTTATCCTCGATGGCAACAATACAATACTTGTCGGTTCCCTTTCTGTCACTGGGATCAAGCACCGCAAGATTGAACCCAAAGCTAAGCACTTCTCCCATTGCAAGAAAGATCAATCTAGTAGGCCAAACTAAACCGATAATTCGAAGAGACTTGCAAAGATATCAAATCATGCATATAAGAATTTAGAGAAGAATCAAATATTGTTCATAGATAATCTTGATCATAAACCCACAATTCATCGGATCTCGACAAACACACCGCAAAAAGTATCACATCGAATAGATCTGTAAGAACATTGAGGAGAACTTTGTATTGAGAACCAAAGAGAGAGAGAGAGAAGATGCCATCTAGCTAATAACTATGGACCCGAAGGTCTGTGATAAACTACTCACACATCATCGGAGAGGCTATGGTGTTGATGTAGAAGCCCTCCGTGATCGAATCCCCCTATGGCAGATCGCCGGAAAAGGCCCCAAGATGGGATCTCATGGGTACATAAGGTTGCAGCGGTGGAAAAGTGGTTTCATGGCTCCCCTGGATGTTTTCAGGGTATAAGAGTATATATAGGTGAAAGAAGTAGGTCTGTCGAGCTCCGTGGGGCCCACGAGGGTGGGGGGCGCGCCTACCCCCTGGGCACGCCCCCTGCCTCGTGGAAGCTTTGCGGACTTCCAGACTTGTACTCCAAGTCTCTGGGTTGCGTTTGTTCCAAGAAAGATCCTCGCGAAGGTTTCGTTCCGTTTGGATTCCGTTTGATATTCCTTTTCTGCGAAACACTGAAATAGGCAAAAAAACAGAAACTAGCACTGGGCCTCCGGTTAATAGGTTAGTCCCAAAAGTAATATAAAAGTGCATATTAAATCCCATTAAACATCCAAAATAGATAATATAATAGCATGGAACAATCAAAGATTATAGATACGTTGGAGACGTATCAAGCATCCCAAGCTTAATTCCTGCTCGTCCTCGAGAAGGTAAATGATAAAAATATAATTTTTGATGTGGAATGCTACCAAACATAATTTTCAATGTAATTTCCTTTATTGTGGTATGAATGTTCAGATCCGAAAGATTCAAGACAAAATTTTAATATTGACATAAAAATAATAATACTTCAAGCATACTAATCAAGCAATTATGTCTTCTCAAAATAACATAGCCAAAGAAAGCTCATCCCTACAAAATCATATAGTTTGGCCATGCTTCATTTTCATCACACAAAATGCTCCCATCATGCACAACCCCGATGACAAGCCAAGAAATTGTTTCATACTTTAGTATTCTCAAACTTTTTCAACTTTCACGCAATACATGAGCGCGAGCCATGGACATAACACTATGGGTGGAATAGAATATGATGATGGAGGTTGTGTGGAGAAGAAAAAAGGGAGAAAGTCTCACATTGACGCGGCTAATCAATGGGCTATGGAGATGCCCATCAATTGATGTCAATGCAAGGAGTAGGGATTGCCATGCCACTAGAGTTATAAATGTATGAAAGCTCAACAAAAGAAACTAAGTGGGTGTGCATCCAAATTGCTTGCTCACGAAGACCTAGGGAATTTTGAGGAATCCCATTGTTGGAATATACAAGCCAAGTTCTATAATAAAAATTCCCACAAGTATATGAAAGTGACAAAATAAAAGACTCTCTATTATGAAGATCATGGTGCTACTTTGAAGCACAAGTGTGGAAAAAGGATAGTAGCATTGTCCCTTCTCTCTTTTTCTCTCATTTTTTATTTGGCCTTTCTCTCTTTTTTTAATTTACTCGCATGGGACAATGCTCTAATAATGATGATCATCACACTTCTATTTATTTACAACTCAAGGATTACAACTCGATACTAGAACAAAATATGACTCTATATGAGTGCCTCCAGCGGTGTACCGGGATGGGCAATGAATCAAGAGTGACATGTATGAAAAATTATGCATGGTGGCCTTGCCACAAATACAATGTCAACTACATGATCATGCAAGGCAATATGACAATGATGAAGTGTGTTATAATAAACGGAATGGTGGAAAGTTGCATGGCAATATATATCGGAATGGCTATGGAAATGCCATAATAGGTAGGTATGGTGGCTATTTTGAGGAAGATATAAGGAGGCTTATGTGTGATAGAGAGTATCATATCACGGGGTTTGGATGCACCGACGAAGTTTGCACCAACTCTCGAGGTGAGAAAGGGCAATGCACGGTACCGAAGAGGCTAACAATGATGGAAGGGTGAGAGTGCGTATAATCCATGGACTCAACATTAGTCATAACGAACTCACATACTTATTGCAAAAATCTACAAGTCATCAAAATCAAGCACTACGCGCATGCTCCTAGGGGGATAAATTGGTAGGAAAAGACCATCGCTCATCCCCGACCACCACTCATAAGGAAGGTAATCAAAGAACACCTCATGCTTCAAATTTGTCACACAACAGTTACCATACGTGCATTCTACGGGACTTGCGAACTTCAACACAAGTATTTATCAAATTCACAATTACTCAACTAGTACGACTCTAATATTACCATCTTCATATCTCAAAACAATCATCAAGTATCAAACTTCTCATAGTATTCAATGCACTCCATATGGGAGTTTTTATTATACCCATCTTGGATGCCTATCATATTAGGACTAATTTTATAGCCAAAGCAAATTACCATGCTGTTCTAAAAGAATCTCAAAATAATATAATTAATCATGAGAGATCAATAATTTCTATAAAATAAAACCACCACCGTGCTCTAAAAGATATAAGGGAAGCACTAGAGCAAAATTATCTAGCTCAAAAGATATAAGTGAAGCAGATAGAGTATTCTAATAAATTCCGATTCATGTGTGTCTCTCCCAAAAGGTGTGTACAGCAAGTATGATTGTGGTAAACTAAAAGGCAAAGACTCAAATCATACAAGAAGCTCCAAGCAAAACACATATCATGTGGTGAATAAAAATATAGCCTCAAGTAAAGTTACCGATAGACGAAGACGAAAGAGGGGATGCCTTCCGGGGCATCCCCAAGCTTAGGCTTTTGGTTGTCCTTGAATTTTACCTTGGGGTGCCTTGGGCATCCCCAAGATTAGGCTCTTGCCATTCCTTGTTCCAAAATCCATCAAATCTTTACCCAAAAACTTGAAAACTTCACAACACAAAACTCAACAGAAAATCTCATGAGCTCCGTTAGTATAGGAAAGCAAACCACCACTTTAATGTACTGTAATTAACTCATTCTTTATTTATATTGGTGTTAAACCTACTGTATTCCAACTTCTCTATGGTTCATACCCCCCAATACTAGCCATAGTTTCATCAAAATAAGCAAACAACACATGAAAAACAGAATCTGCCCAAACAGAACAGTCTGTAGTAATCAGGAGGTTCCGAATACTTCTGTAACTCCAAAAATTCTGAAAACTTAGGAAGGCCTATATAATTTTTATATTGATCTACTTCAGTTGGAATTGGTATTTTATCGCTCTCTGGCAAAAAATAAAAATTATTCTCGTGAGTGCATACTTTCTGTTTTTTTCAGCAAGATCAAACAACAATCACCCAAGAAGATCCTAAAGGCTTTACTTGGCACAAACACTAATTAAAACATAAAAAACACAATCATAACAGGGGCTAAATAAATTATTTATTACTAAACAAGAACAAAAAGTAAAGAACAAAAATAAAATTGGGTTGCCTCCCAACAAGCGCTATCGTTTAACGCCCCTAGCTAGGCATAAAAGCAAGAATAGATCTAGGTATTGTCATCTTCGGTATGCAATTCTTCAATTGAAAACTTATAACCCTTAGGAGGTTCTTTGTTTTTGCTAATGATCAAACTCCTAGGTAGGAAATCAAGAAACTCATCTGTAGCAAAAGGTTCCTTAATGATATCTAAAAAGTTGGGGTGAACACTTATTGATTTGAGATTTTCATTTTTCTTACTAGAAGATTCATCCTTATTTTTAGGAACATAGATAAATTTGGCAAGTTTGGTAGGAGGAGGATTTGAGGTATTTTAACGGCAGAGAAAGAGGACCCCAAGTTGGTAATAATATCTTCGAGTTTATCAATTCTAGTGGAATCTTGATCTATCTTCTCATTGACTATGGATTCCTTTTACTTAAGATTTTTTAGAGTAACTCCTACCTTAGATCCATATTGAATAATTTTGTTGTGGATCTTTTTATCCAAGTTTTCGATTAACTCTACGGTGGCAATTTTATTTTCAATAATATCAAGCCTTTGCATCACATGTTCCAAAGTTAAAATAGTTCCATTGACCAAAAGAGGTGGTGGGCCTAAAAAATCTATCATTGCATTATAAGAATCAAAAGTATGGCTTCCCAAGAAATTCCGTCCAGTAATGGTGTCAAGAACATATTTATACCAAGGAGTGATGCCTACGTAAAAATTGCGAAGAAGAACAGAAGTAGATTGCTTTTTAGTAGATCTATTTTGAGCATTGCAAATTCTATACCAAGCATCTTTTAGGTTTTCTCCCTCCCTTTGTTTAAAATTAAGAAATTCATTATCGGGAGTGTTAACAATGATAGAAGAACTAGCCATGACGCAAATAAACGATCTAACACACAAGCACACAAGAAGCGAGCGAAAAGAGGCGAACGGAAGAGGGGCGAATAAAACGGCAAAGGTGAAGTGGGGGGGAGGAGAACGAGAGGCGAATGGCAAATAATGTAATGCGAGGGAGAAGAGTTTATGATGGGTACTTGGTATGTCTTGACTTGAGCATAGATCTCCCCAGCAACGGCGCCAGAAATCCTTCTTGGTACCTCTTAAGCATGCGTTGGTTTTCCCTTGAAGAGGAAAGGGTGGTGCAGCAAACTAGCGTAAGTATTTCCCTCAGTTTTTGAGAACCAAGGTATCAATCCAGTAGGAGATAACACACAAGTCACCTAGTACCTCCAAAAACAATCAAGAACCTCGCAACCAACACGATAAAGGGGTTGTCAATCCCTTCACGGTCACTTGCAAAAGTGAGATCTGATAAAGATAATAAGATACATATTTTTGGTATTTTTGTTGTATAGATTGCAAAATAGTAAACGTGATGCGATGTAAATAAAATAGGTGCAATATAATAAGGAAGAGACCCGGGGGCCATAGGTTTCACTAGTGGCTTCTCTCATGATAGCAAGTATTACGGTGGGTGAACAAATTACTGCCGAGCAATTGATAGAAGAGCGCATAGTTATGAGAATATCTAGGCAATGATTATGAACATAGGCATCATGTCCGTGTTAGGTAGACCGAAACGATTTTGCATCTACTACTATTACTCCACACATCGACCGCTATCCAGCATGCATCTAGAGTATTAAGTTAATAAGAACAGAGTAATGCTTTAGGCAAGATGACATGATGTAGAGGGATAAACTCAAGCAATATGATATAAACCCCATCTTTTTATCCTCGATGGAAACAATACAATATGTGCCTTGCTGCCCCTGCTATCATTGGGAAAGGACACCACAAGATTGAACCCAAAGCTAAGCACTTCTCCCATTGCAAGAAAGATCAATCTAGTGGGCCAAACTAAACCGATAATTCGAAGAGACTTGCAAAGATATCAAATCATGCATATAAGAATTCAGAGAAGAATCAAATATTGTTCATAGATAATCTTGATCATAAACCCACAATTCATCGGATCTTGACAAACACACTGCAAAAAGTATTACATCGAATAGATCTCTAAGAACATCGAGGAGAACTTTGTATTGAGAACCAAAGAGAGAGAGAGAAGAAGCCATCTAGCTAATAACTATGGACCCGAAGGTCTGTGGTAAACTACTCACACATCATCGGAGAGGCTATGGTGTTGATGTAGAAGCCCTTCGTGATCGAATCCCCATATCGCAGATCACCGGAAAAGGCCCCAAGATGGGATCTCATGGGTACATAAGGTTGCAGCGGTGGAAAAGTGGTTTCGTGGCTCCCTGGATGTTTTCAGGGTATAAGAGTATATATAGGTGAAAGAAGTACGTCGGTGGAGCTCCGTGGGCCCATGAGTGTGGGGGGCGCGCCTACCCTCCTGGGCGCGCCCTCCTGCCTCGTGGAAGCTTTGCGGAGTTCCAGACTTCAACTCCAAGTGTCCTGGTTTGTGTTTGTTCCAAGAAAGATCCTCGTGAAGGTTTCGTACCATTTGATATTCCTTTTCTACAAAACACTAAAATAGGCAAAAAAGTAGAAACTGGCACTGGGCCTCCGGTTAATAGATTAGTCCTAAAAATAATATAAAAGTGCATATTAAAGCCCATTAAACATCCAAAACAGATAATATAATAGCATGGAACAATCAAAAATTATAGATACGTTGGAGACGTATCATTGTGGGAATCGCGTGTGGCTGTGGTAGAAACTTGATGCTCGTCGCATTTCAGGTGGCCCACATGTCATGCACACAAAGGCAGAGGGGCGGTGCGGGCGAGAGGGGTGAGGCGCACATCGGGGGACGTGGCGTCATGGGAATCGCGAGTGGCAGTGGATGAAACGTGATCGTCGCCATAGCTGAACTTCCATGGACAAGTTGTCATGTCTACGGACACATGCATTGCATACCGATCACTGGAAGGAGTAGTAGAGAAAGCTAGGCGGATAAATAGTTCCTTATAGTCAAGCGGACCCACGCTACTACTTGTTCCAAAGACATGCACACCATCGAAATAGTCTATCTATATCAATATACACAGAAAGGGAATAATTTTTTTACAAGAGAACTTCGCAACAAGCTCTCCGGACCTTGCAGCTATCTCGAAACTCACACAAGCATCGAGGGCAGCATAGTTTATCCGCTCGTACGTCAAGGGATAATTCTCCCATCCAGACGACCTTAATGCCGACGTCTCGTCACCCTTCTGAAGATTTGTTCCGAGCACAAAATTTGCTACGTTGAATAGGGATGGTGTTGGTTTATCACAATCTTCTACAGGAACTTTTATTTTGGTTTGTACGTCAGCGATGCTTTTCAAATCAAGGTTGTATGGCTCCAACTTCTGTTTGTCCCCTGTGATGGCTTCCCCACAGAAGTATATGTCCTCCCGAGACAAGAAATCGTGAAGCTCACCTGGTATGGAGGGCGCGTGTATATGATGTGGTACACCAAAACATCATCTTTGACGCAGAGCTGAAGGACGGCGGTGCGTTGGATCTTCTTAGTGGCGCGCTCCGTGTACTCTACGTCAAGACCGATGACCTTCATCTCCACCTTTTGGAGGGAGTTGGATACATTGTTGATCCACTTCCGAACAACCCTTGGGTGGTCGGTGACTGTGGCAACTATGCTCAACGAGCCTTTGACAAGTACACGTTGGACGCTAAAAACCTACATCTCGATCTCTTTCGCCATTTGGAACCGCTGGACTGGAGGGCTATGGTTTGGAGAATTAGGATTAGATGGCTAGTCTAACTGAAGAAGATGATTATTTAAAGGGGCTTCGGAATTACTCTAGGAGGATGTGAAGAGGTTAAAACAATGTGAATTTAGTGTGGTTTCGATGCAAATGAAGATGAAGGAGTAGTGAAGAAGCCGAGGAAAATCGGTTCCCGATGGAGAAGTAAATGGGAGAAGTGGCCTGCATGCAGTTGATTAGACGACTAGGTAGACTAAACAAAAAGGCTATGTGGGTAGACGAGGAGTGGTACCTGTCCCTGTACGTGCCCATCCTTCTAGCGCTACATGTGCCACTGGCTAGTTGAGGTCACTCTTTCGCATCACCGTGGCGAGACATTTTATGATTCCTTTTTATTTCTGCACCCCTCCTGACAGGTGGGACCTATGCAAACGGATAAAAAATGTGTCATAGCTGGTTCAGATGGATATTGGCGCGTGTGTGGGAGACACAACATTATCTAGTTAAGGAATATGCAGTTATCCTCAAAAAAGAAAAGGCCTTCTTCACGCTTCCGCATGCACGAGAATTTGGTTCTGCTCGCAATATGGATGATACCTTGAGGATGAAGTGAACCCAGAGGCATGCTAGCACGGGAGACCTATTTCCTCTATACAATACTACTCATGTTCCTACTACTCCTACTACTAGTAGTAGTACAACTATGGTACACTTGATGGTAAAAAAATTATTCATCTGGTCCTCACAGTGAACTGACAAGACCCTGCGCCCGAGGTGACATTAGTCCAGGCGGCGTGTTCGGGTTACCAAAGTCAGCCTCACCTTATGCACTGTGCAGTCACTGTCACCGCCACTGTATAGCATGCCTCGCCTCGTCTCCCTCTCCCCTAGCACCACTCCATCTCCATCTCCGTCTCACCGGAGATCCTAAGGTCACTCTTCATCATCTCACCGTGTCCCCGCGTACCCTTGCCTCGCTCGCCTCCCCCAGTACCTCTATTCCCTCGATAGCCGCTCTAGCACCGAGAGCCTTCTCCCCATAAATCAAGCCCCCAAAAACCCCACCTTCCAAACTCCACCATGGCCGAACGCGAACCGTGCAGCATCCATATGAGCCGCGATTGGAGCAATCTCCCCAGTGACATCCTCGACCTCTGTTGTTCATGTATGGATATGTTGAGCGCCCTGCGGCTGGCTGCATGCTCGAGGTACATGCACACAACCATCATCGAAGCGAGGCCTAAGCTTTTCAAGACACCCTGCTTCCTGCTATATGGTCTTGCGAGATTTTCTCACCATGATACGGAGGCGTACATAACATGCATGACATGGTAGTTTCCTGTGAAGAATCGATTGTGAGATAACATGAGTATAACCATGCATGGCACTTCTATATTTTCGAACCCAGTATACATTTCCTTGTATTTTCCTTCCAGTTCCAACAGGGACATATCATTGTTGTTTCTTTCATTATCCTACTTATACTCTGAACAATGCTGATCTTACATTAACAATGCCTGTCCTTTTTGATATGAGCAGTGTCCCTACAGTTACTGCCGTTTGTAATCACACCACCTTTGCCAAAAACAGGGAAGCACAACTGGTTCCTCGGCCGATCAGACAACGGCAAAAGACTGATGATCATTCGGACACATGAGCCGGAAAAGTTATATTGCAAAAACCCCACTGTATACAAGCACCGTGAAATACGTGAGTATCCGGATAGTGGCTGTTACGTCTATGAGAAGGATACTAGCTTGTTGTGGCCTTCAGGATTTTTGAGTTGGAGGCGTGTTAACGGCCTTGGTTCACACTCTCTGTTTCTCAGACTCAATTATCCGATTAACCAGGAGATCACCGTTGGCAAGGACCTTGATGGAAGAGAGGCTCTATTTGCTATGGAAAACTGTGTCTACACGGCGAGCCCTAGGAGTTCGGGAGCGAACTCCCCTGATTGTCAACGATACAGCCTGCAGCCAAAAGAAGGTGAGAATGAAAAAGGCATCTAGATTAACTTTGATCCTTGGATGTGTCGAGTCCGACAGGCAGTGATGTGGTGCAAGCCTTTAGGTTGATAGGTAATTGGGCTGTTGCATCGAAAGGGTGGAGTACTGGTGTAGCGACCTGACCCGAATGGATCACGTCTACTGTGCTACGGTGTCATCCCTGGATCAGTAATGCTGACACCACACAGTACATCGAGGTTTTATAGCAGAGTTGCAATCACACACTTATTACATCGATGGCTCAAAAAGAACTTATTACAATAAATATGACTTAAGGCCATATTTTAAAGATAACAGCGGAAGACTTGGAAGATAAATGGGTCCATCAACTCCAGCGGCATCACTGAGTATAGAACCACGACCTAAACGCACCTCAATCGTCGTCTGAAAAGTCTGCAACATTAACGTTGCAGCCCGAAAACGGGTCAGCACATGGAATATGCTGGCAAAGTAACACATAGAGAGTAATGGAATGAAACAGCTATACTACATGCATATATGGCTGGTGGAAAGCTCTATGGTTACAGTTTTGCGTAAAGCCAATTTTTCCCTACTGCAAAGGAATAAATTTTATTTACTATCATGGTGGTTGTGAAACATTGAGAATGGTTGACAGCATTCTCAATCCCAATTAAAAGTAATTAAAAACCCAATAACATTAATTAGAAGTAACATGTTGAGATTCACAATGATATTCAAGTACTAGATACTCAAGTTGTCCATAACCGGGCACACGGCTAATCATGATTAGTTTGTACACTCTACAGAGGTTTGCGCACTTTTCCCCACAAGACTCGATCGCCTCCGTTTGGTTTCTCGCACTACACAGTGTTTGAGAAACGGATGGCCGAGACATAGTCTTTCAGAAGCGCTAGCACCTTACATGTGGGGTAGACCGTACCACCTACAACCCCTACATCTGCTAGTCCACCCCGTAAGAGTTCGCACAACTTAGTCAACTATGCCAGAGCCCATAGGCATGTGGCTGCACACGGAAGTTCTAGCATGAAAGATCTTATGATCCCTTTGAGCCTGGGTGGCGGTCCAAAAAAAACAGGCAAGTCCTGATAGACATCAGGTGCCTCAATCCACCCAGATGTGTTTAAGTTGCCACCTTAAATAAACCATTAAAATTATCATCTCACATCTGTCATGGATATCACTCACCCAATCCACGTCTACTAGCATAGCATGGCATAATAAGCAAACGTAGAAGTAACTCCCAAAGGTTTCATAATAATACAGGTAATAGGTACTACCTCATCTACTTCCCATCCCACAATTTAATTAGATCCTAATCATGCAATGTGTGAGGATTGATCTAATGCAATAAAACATGGGTTGTAGAAAAGGTATGATCAAAGTGTTACTTGCCTTGCTGATGATCCACGAGTCCTAGGGTTTCGAAGTAACAACCGGCGCAATCCGGGTAATCTATCGCAGACAAACAACAAGCATACAATAAGAACTCATCTAATGCACAGGTAAAACTCGAACAAGAGATCGAACCAAGTAGTTCAACTTAAGAACTCCGGTTGCAAAGAAAGAACGAAAAACAACCGGCGGAAGAAAACAACTCGGTTCTAGCAAGTAGAATCTAGGTCAAAATTTTACTGTAGCAAAAGCTTGTTCAAGTTGATTAGACGGCATGGAGGTTTCGAGACGAAACTCTAGGCGCTTGAATCACCTGATTCCGATAAACGAGCGAAAAGTAAAACTAGAAAGAAGATCGGATCTGAGATCGCGATCGCGGAATAAATCCGACGAAAAGAAAAAGAAGAACGGTTAAACGAACGGACGTCGTTAACCTAGAAGAATCCGGTGATCACGTTCGTTAGGACGAACGGTCCGGCGAACGGTCCAAAGGCAACTAAATCGGAGAAGAAAACGAATCCGATCTAGGGTTTCGGAGAAGAAAAACCGATCGAAAAACTGATCTAGAAAACCGGAACGGTTTAGAGAAGAAAAGAATCGGAACGATTAGAAGAGAACGATCCGAGGAAAAGAATAGATGTAGCGCGGGGCTACCTTGGCGAGGTCTCCGGTGAACGGGGCTCCGGCGGCGTCGGCGTAGGGCGGCGGCGTGGGCAAGGTGCGGCGGCGGCGCGGGTGTGGGGCGGCGGCGGCAAGGTGCGGCGGCGGTGCGGGGTGTGGGGTGGCGGCGCGGGTGAGGCGGCGCGGTGGCGGTGACGCAGGGCGGCGGCGGCGCGGCAAGGTGCGACGGTGGCGGTGACGCAGGGCGGCGGCGATGCGGCAAGGTGCGGTGCAGGGCGAGAGGCGCGGCGCGGGTGAGAGGCGCGGGGTGAGGCGCGGCTTGGGGAGGAGAGGGGCTTGGGTTTTGGTGTGAGGAGAGGGGGGGTGTTGGGTATTTATATTGGGGAGGGGTGAGGAGACTTGGGGTAGGGGACAAGAAATAAGAATAAGAGTAGGAAAGATCTAGAAAAATAAACGGAAGTAGGACAAAAGTCCTACTAGGATTTCCTAAAAGAAAGAGGCGGCGGCTCCCTGGCGCCTGCGCACGGGGAGGCTGGGGCGCTAGCGATGGCCTTGGCCTCGGCCGGCTGGTGGCTTGGGCCTTTGGCCCAAGGCGCTGCAGTTTTTTTTAACAGATCCGCGCTTGGAAAAACACAGAAAAACAAAATCTACCGGATTCCAAAACTAATAAAGTAAATTTTCCCCGACTTCTAAAAATGAGCCGAACAAAATGAACTTTTCTCCGGGCCTAAAATAAAATTTTCAAAAACGCGCATTTTTCCCTATACAAAGAAAAACAAACACACACCGGAAAACGAAATTTGATCTATTTATTAAATCTTCATTTTCCCTATATTTTGGGAAAGTCATATTATTCCCTCTCTTATATTTTTGACGTCGGAAAAATAATTGAAGATGAAATAAATAAATCAAATGACCCTCTTTTCAAATTCGAGAAAACTCTCAATAACGAAATCTCCAACTCTCTCCGAAGGTCCTTGAGTTGCGTGAAATTTCTAGGATCGACCAAAATGCAAGAAAATAGGATATACATGATGATCTAATGTATTCCAATTTGAAAAATAAATTCAAAAGAACTTTGAATTTAATTCTTTGAAACTCCCAACTCATATTTCATAATTTCAAGAAGTCATTTTATCTTCTCTCGTGAAAATCATTGAGTTGCTTAAAGTTTCTGAATTGGAAATATTTTCAAATGAAATTCAAATATTTTCAACACCCCGTGTCATTTAAATAAATGGAAGAAGTCATGTCATCTTCTCTCCGGGGTTTTGTGTTGAAAAGAATTTGAATTTACGAAGATCAGAAAACCAATATGAAAGTTTGGGAAAGTCCTTTTATTCCCTCTCATTTAACTTTCAAAAAGAATTCGAATTTCACTCAATTCACGCAATCAATCAAACAATCAATCAATCTATCTATGTGTTCATAACATTCCAAAATTTAAAATTTTGGGATGTTACAACTGGTGTCTCCGGATCACTGGTGGCTGAAGCGGGGCTGCAGATTATGATGGTGTTGGATCATCCCTCTTCGAATGACTTGTTGTATTTGCTGCTTGTTCTTGATGGGTAGTTCTCTCATTTGTTATGCATATTCCTTGTCATTTGGTTATCCTCGTCTATGTCACTCTTACTATGTAATAGTTGCCTCTATTTAGAATGTCACTCTCGTTTGGATCATGAGAGTCTGAGCGCTGCAGATGGGTGCGTTTTGGTGTTATAGCAAGACTTCCTATGAACTATCATGTCTTGCTGTTTATGTCAGTAGTAGTCACTAGTTAGTGTTTGAATGTTGTATATATCGTTGTTTTGAACTGTTTATTGTCTCGAACTGCTGGTGGGCTAAATGAGGGCATCACCATTCTCCAGTGTTTAGAGTATATCTCCTTTTTTCAAGTTACTAGGAAGATGCCCGTGCATTGCACAGAACATCAAGATCTTGTGGGAGAAAATGATGAACGAGGGAAGGCCTTATCTGCAAATGTGGAGAGGAGTGCGGGTAAATTATCATAGTTTCCTTCCTATCCGTTAGATATAGACCGGACGACCTATATTGTAGGATGGCAGGCACACCATCATCACCAACTCTGCTTTTTATAAAAGTATAGATATAGATATAGATAGATAGATAATTTGAGCTCAGTGTATTTTCGATGATGTACATTTGTTTGGGCCAGTGAGGTGTCGTTGAATATGGGCCGAGTAGTAATGCAATGCCAAACATGTCAATTATGACTCTCAGGCCGGGCTCTCAAAAGATCCTCAAAAAAGGCCGGGCTCTCAAAAAAAGAAAGAATTGGGACTCTTGCGCGCCGACATGTGGGCGCCACCGGTGTTTTTGTGCGCTTGCATGCTGAGAGCATATTGGCGCGTGTTCGAAATTCATGCTACCTTTTCATCCCCAATCTCCCGCCCCTCCCCCACCTTTGGAATCTCGATTCCTACTCTAGTTCCTCCAAATCCCCCTCATGTACTCCTTGTACTCAAGCGCACTATCATGTTGCCAGTCAACGTGGATCTCCGAGCCGGAGATCCTGAGGTGCGTCCTGCCTTCGGGCGCTGCGTGCTATCGCTCAACAGTGGCATGGCGGTGCTTGACGACCAGTTTGCCGGCAAAGTGCTGATGGTAACCATCAATGGCGACCGGCCTCCCGTCTCGCCGGACGACCTTGTCAGAGCTCTTGGCATTGCGCACAACATCCAAATAAGTGTCTTGATCGTCAAAGTCTGTTTGCTACCAGTTGATTTCTTCGTCAGGTTCCGGACAACTTTCGAATGCAGTCGTGTGTTCGAATATTCCCGGCATTTGTTCTGCGATGGCGCGCTGGTGAGCTTTAATCGGTGACACCCAGGATGGGGCTCGGTGCCCTCCGAGCTTGAGTTTTTAACAAAGCTTACCTTCCACGGCATGCCTCAACGTGCTTGGAACAACGAGTCCATGAATGAGCTTATCAACGACCTTGGAGGTGAGCTCGTAAGTATGTTTGTTCCTCCAGACAACCGGGCTCAGATGGTTATGGCATGGACGAAGAAGCCGTCCACCATACCGAAGGTGATTGGTGTTGAGATACCAGTGCCAGAACTGGGGTTGTACTATTCGTCGCCACCAAGGATGCCGCGGACCACGTTAGGGATGCACTTGTATCGAGTGTTCGTGCATGTTGAAGAAGTGGTCAATCCATCAATCGAAGTCCTGCCGCCGCTGTTGGTGCCCGGGTCCATCGACGATGTCCATTACAGGAGTCAAGGTCAGACTTTCCCCGTGTTGCTCGGAACGATGGATGGCACATTGCCTACTCCATTGCGCGATGGAGGCCACTACTTCTTTGGGAGAAGAGGTAGGGCTGGCTGCCTGGATGTGCTCTAATTTGAGGTAACAACTGAATCTTGTCAGATACTAGTTAAATCCGAGCTATGGGTGTGAATCACTGATGTGCCAGTACATTTGATTGTGACCCGTTCTATTTTTTTACCTGAACTTTTTTTAGAGCGGCTTGTACGTCAACTTAATGTTCTAGCAGAACTTATATATTGTGTTGTCTGTCTGTTTTCTTTGCACATCATTCAAGATATTTCCCTGTCATTGATAAAGACGATGAACCGTTATGTACGAGTTCGTTGGTTTCAACATAGCCCTACCCGTAGCGATCCACTGCTTCCACCCTGATTGTGCTGCCTGCGTGAAATACTTGTATGCAAGTTCAGTGTGCTATGATGTTCTATATGATTGTGTCAACTATATAAGTTTTTACTGAGCATCATCAATGCATATGGCTGAAAGATGTATTTATGAGCATCAACCGATGGGTCTCTCTCTCTCTCTCTTTCTCACACACACACACACTCACAAACACACACACACGCACAACTGGGACCCGTTGAATTATTTCTTCTCTCATGACAACTTTTAATTAGGTTCCACTATACTCTAAATTTTTTCTTAAGTTATTAATTTGAGCTCAGTGACTTCAAAATGTTGTACAGAAGCCTTGTTTGGGCTTTTCCGGCGTCACTGAATGTGGGCTGAGTAGCCATGTAAGGTTGTATTGTAGTACACAAGCCTTTTTTTCAACATTAGCAATGCAACGGGGGCGATAGTTGTACACAATATCCGGGTCAACTTGTTATTCTCCGCCCCGCTGGGCTGCAAAACTTTCCTAGGAGGGATGCATTAGGCTCAACAAGAAAATGGGCTTTAGGAAATAATAAATGAGATGTAATTATAAAAACTAGGCAGTAACTATAAAAAATGCACCAAACACGTAATTAGTTTTAAAAATATATTATTTTTGGAATTTGAAAATTTTAATTTCATTACTTGTTGCATGCGCAATATTTCATTGGATTTTTACGTAATACAAATTTATTTTGAAATTATATTTAATCTGACTAGAAATTTCAGGATAAAAATATTTCAGATCCCACCAAAATGTGGGAAATTTTATTGAATTCTGTTTTGAGCGGTTGGTTGAAATTATTAATCGTTGTCCTAGCTAGAAAATGGGTTGTACTTTTAACAAACTGTAAATGGGTTGTAGTAAATTCTATTAGAATTCAAAAATGGGCTGTACATTCTTACAAATCACAAATGGGCTATATGTTATCTGCCACACACTTGTGGGACTACTAAGTTGACGCGTCCCCTAAAAAAACAAAAACTGAGTTGACACGTATGCAAGGCTTTGTCAACTTATAGTCAACACACGGTTCTAGCAGCAGTGGCCATTGGATGTCCATCCAACGGATGTCATGCTTCTTTTTCAATCTCGGATATTCTTGTTTCAGCCGCCCAAAAAATGATTCCTCCCCCTGAAATCTAGGGCACACCATTTCGGAGGCTGACCTGTGTGCCTACTAAGTTGATGCGTACCAAGGGCTTTGTCAACTTAGTCAATATAAACGATTCTAGCTGCAGTGACCATACGATGTCCATCCAATGGCCGTCGTGCTTCTTCAACCTCTGGTCTTCTTGTTCCAGCCGCCCAAACCAGCACCGGTCGTGCCGCGTGCTCCTGCCTCCCGTGGCCGGCTGTGATGCCGCGGAGGCCTCACCGCCCCTACTACTCCCACCGCTGGCCAGACCATCCCTCTACTCACCCACATCCCTCCACTGTTGTGGCTTCGCCGCCTCTGGGTCATTCCCTTCCTGGGTCTCGCCGTCGTCCATCGCGCTGGTGTTCTCGGCAAGGCGTGGTCAATGTTGTCAACAAACGACAACATCGGAAGAGGGATGTACATGGAGAGGCTGACCGTTGGGACCCACATGGTCCATGGTCGCACGCAAGCAAGTACCTCGTTATTACGCCAAAAAGAATGAATACTCCCGCTGACAGCTCGGACCCACCAGCTATATCTTTGCATGCAAGGAAGTGCCTCCTTATTACGCACAAAATATGAATAATCCCCCTGCTAGCTGGGACCCACCATAGTGGGAAGCTAACTTGTGGGCCTACTAAGTTGACGCAGGCGGAGGGCTTTGTCAACTTAGTCAACAAACGATTCTATCAACAGTGACCGTTGGATTGTTAACATCCAACGATCGTCCTGCTTCTTCAACCTCTAATTTTCTTGCTCCAGCTGTCCAAACCACCGCGTGCTCTTGCCTCCCTGTAGCGACCCGACCCGAATGGATCAAGTCTCTGTGCTTACGTGTCATCCCTGGATCGGTATGCTGACACACACAATACTCGAGGATTTATAACAGAGGCAAATCACATGTAAAAGTAACGTAAATACTATTACCTTAATCCAAAATATAGCGGAAGTAACAAGGTTGTGGATTCCCATCAACACGAACGGCAAAGTTGAGTGTAGAAATCGTAACCCTAACGTATCACTTACTCATCGTAAGAAATCCTGCAACATGGGATGTTGCAGCCACAGAGGGTCAGTACATTGAATGTACTGGCAAATTCACACCATAGAGAATGATGAACAATGGCTATCACTACATGCATATATGGCTGGTGGAAAAGCTCTATGGTTATATGTTTTTGCGAAAAGCCAATTTTTCCCTACTGCAAAGGAATAAATTTTATTTAACTAACATGGTGGTTGTTAAACATTGAGAATGGTTGACAACATTCTCAATCCCAATTAAGTAACATCATTAAACCCAACAATATTCATTTAAAGTAACATGATGAGATTCACATGATAATCCAGGTACTAGATACTCAAATTGTCCATAACCGGGGACATGGCTAATCATGATTAGTTTATACACTCTGCAGAGGTTTGCGCACTTTTCCCCACAAGACTCGATCTCCTCCGTTGGATTTCTCGCACTACATGGTGTTTTAGAAACGGATGACCGAGACATAGTCTTTCTGAAGCATTTGCACCTTACGATGGGTAGACCGTACCACCTACAACCCCTACATCTGCTAGTCTACCACTGTAAGAGGTCACACGACTTAATCAACTATGCTAGAGCCCATAATAGCTTGTGGCTGCACACGGAAGTTTCTAGTATGAATAATCTCATGATCCCTTTAAGCCTGGGTGGCGAACCATAGGAGGATCACATGGTAACCCCGGGATCTCCTAGGACAACACTGGTGTATCCCCAGGTGTCCGGGCAAGTCCACTGGTATATCCCCAGGGTGCCCGAACCAATCCACCCAGATGTGTATTAAAGTAGCCACCTTAAGTTAAACCTTAGTTAACAATAATCTCTCACATCTGTCATGAAATACTCTCAAACCCAATCCACGTCTACGAGCATAGCATGGCAATATAAGCATAACATAATAGTAACTCCCAAGGGTTTGAATGCAGGGCAATAGGTTCCTACCTCATCAACTACTTCCCAATACCCACATGTTATCAATCCTACTCATGCAATGTTTGAGGGTGAAACTAATGCATAAAAACTAGGTATGAAAGGGATATGATCAAAGTGTGAACTTGCCTACAATGTTGATGAAGATGATTCGCACTCATAACTCTTGATAGTTCTACTCGTCACACTCCGGTCAATCTATCGTAAGCAAGCAATAGTAACCACACATAAGCAATCACTCAAAAGATCAGAAAGAACGAAGAAGACGATTCGGAAAACATCAAAACTAAGCAAATAACTCTTGCAACATAAAACAATTTCTAACAGTACCAAAATTATCTGAATTTGGCCTTATCAGAATGTTTAGGTCAAGAGCTTCGATTTGCAAAAAGAATCAACTCAAACGGAGCTACGAAACTCAAGTTATGATCAAACGAAGTTTGAATTCAAATCTGATCTAATTCAAATTTTAAACTTTTCAAAAACATGTTTGAGTTGGATTACTAGATAGAGGAGATCATAACAAAGACATGGGCGTTGGCTTCGTTGGATTTGGATAAACGAGCAAAGAGTTGTGGTCGTTTGAAAACTAGGGGCCAATCTATAAATAATTATATTCACGGATAGGACCCTGACGTAAAAAAAACAGAAAAAGAAAAAAACCTACTGAGCGAACGCTCACTTTCTAACTCTAACCAGCGAACGTTCTCTAAAATAAAAAAACAAAACAAAAAAAAACAAAAAGATCTGGATCGTTGGATCCAGATCCAACGGACGGGAGGCGGCGGTTACCGCGGCGATCGCCGGAGTCGGGAAGGATGACGGCGGCGGCTTCGGTCTCGGCCGGAGCGGCGGCTCCGGGCGTCGCGGGAGGCAGCGAAGAGCACGGGGAGGGGCGGCGTGGAGCGGCGGTTGCAGTGGTGGCGTCGGCGGCGGTCGACGGTGACGAGGGCGGCGGCTACGGCTTCCGGCGGCGGTGAGATCTGGCGGCGGCGGCGCGGCTTCTGGCGGCTCGGGCTCCGAGGGAAACGGGACCGGGCATGCCTTTTAAGAGGGGGCGCGAGGCGGTTCCTTGCGCGAGGGGCCGGGGCGGAGCTGCGGACTCCTGCCCGGTCACGGCGGCGCCGGCGAGGCGTGCGGGCGGCGGACTCCCGCACGGGAGGGAGACGGGAGTGGTCGGGCGAGCTGGGCTAGGCCTCGGCTGGGAGCTGGGCCGGCCTAGTTACGGCGGGAAGACGATTTTTTTTAAAACATTTCTAGACAAATAAAAATAATAAAACGAGATAATTAAAAATATTATATAGGCATATTATATATCAAAACTTTCAGAAAAAGATTTTCTACGACTTGAACATTTTTATAATACCAAATAAAATCCTCACAAAATCAGATAAATCAAAGAGTGCTACTGGTCTATTAAAATCCAGCAAAAATCATTTTTTAAATACCAAAATGATTTCAAATTAATTTTTCTCCAATTTTCTATTGTAGGGAATCATGTTACCCTAATTTCCATATATTTTATTTTTGGAGAAAAATAATTTGAATAAAACTCAAATAACTCCAAATTGAGAATAAATTCAAAAGAACTTTGAATTTAATTCTTTGAAACTCCCAACTCATATTTCATATAATTTGAAGAAGTCATTTTATCTTCTCTCGTGAAAATCATTGAGTTGCATAAAGTTTCAGAATTGGAAATATTCTCAAATTAAATTCAAATATTTTCAACACCCCTTGTCATTTAATAAATGGAAGAAGTCATGTCATCTTCTCTCGGGGTTTTGTAATTGAAAAGAATTTGAATTCACGAAGATGAGAAAACAAATATGAAAGTTTGGGAAAGTCCTTTTATTCCCTCTCATTTAACTTTCAAAAAGTTTCGAATTCACTCACTTCCAGACAATCAATCAAACAACAATCAAATCTATCTATTTATTATAACATTCCAAAATTTAGAATTTTGGGATGTTACACTCCCGTGGCCGGTTGTGCTGCTACGGAGTCCTCACCGCCCCTACTACTCCCACCGTTGGCCAGGCCCTGTGGCGACGGCAACCTCACACCACAGCCGAACCAGTGAACCCTCGTACTCCTCTTCGCGTGGGCATCCACTGCCGCATCTTCCCCGGCTCCGCGTCGTCCCCTTCCTAGGCCTCGCTGTCGTCCACCGCCTTGGTGCACTCGGCGCGGCGTGGTTGATAACCCACAAGTATAGGGGATCGCAACAGTTTTCGAGGGTAAAGTATTCAACCCAAATTTATCGATTCGACACAAGGGGAGCCAAAGAATATTCTCAAGTATTAGCAGCTGAGTTGCCAATTCAACCACACCTGGAAACTTAATATCTACAGCAAAGTATTTAGTAGCAAAGTAATATGATAGTAGTGGTAACGGTAGCAAAAGTAATATTTTTGGTATTTGTAGTGATTATAACCGTAGCAGCGGAAAAGTAAATAAACGAAGAACAATATAGGAAAAGCTCGTAGGCATTGGATCGGTGATAGAGAAATATGCCAGATGCGATCGATCATGTAACAGTCATAACATAGGGTGACACAAACTAGCTCCAGTTCATCAATATAATGTAGGCATGTATTCCGAATATAGTCATATGTGCTTATGGAAAAGAACTTGCATGACAACATTTGTCCTACCCTCCCGTCGCAGCGGGGTCCTATTGGAAACTAAGGGATATTAAGGACTCCTTTTAATAGAGTACCGGACCAAAGCATTAACACATAGTGAATACATGAACTCATCAAACTACGGTCATCACTAGGAGTGGTACCGATTATTGTCACTTTGGGGTTGCCGGATCATAACACATAGTAGGTGACTATAGACTTGCAAGATAGGATCAAGAACTCTCATATATTGATGAAAACATAATAGGTTCAGATCTGAAATCATGGCACTCGGGCCCTAGTGACAAGCGTTAAGCATAGCAAAGTCATAGCAACATCAATCTCAGAACATAGTGGATACTAGGGATTAAACCCTAACAAAACTAACTCGATTACATGATAAATCTCATCCAACCCATCACCGTCCAGCAAGCCTACGATGGAATTACTCACGCACGGCGGTGAGCATCATGAAATTGGTGATGGAGGAAGGTTGATGATGACGATGGCGACGGATCCCCCTCTCCGGAGCCCCGAACGGACTCCAGATCAGCCCTCCTAAGAGAGATTAGGGCTTGGTTGCGGCTCCATATCGTAAAACGCGATGAATCCTTCTCTCTGATTTTTTTCTCCCCGAAAGTGAATATATGGAGTCAAGGTTGAGGTCGGTGGAGCGTTAGGGGGCCCACGAGGCAGGGGGCGCACCCAGGGGGGAAGGCGCGCCCCCACCCTCGTGGACAGGTGGAGGCCCCCCTGACGTGGATTATTCTTCCAGTATTTTTTATATATTCCAAAATAATTCTCTATTGATTTTCAGGTCATTCCGAGAACTTTTATTTCTGCACAAAAATAACACCATGGCAATTCTGCTGAAAATAGCGTCAGTCCGGGTTAGTTCCATTCAAATCATGCAAGTTAGAGTCCAAAATAAGGGCAAAAGTGTTTGGAAAAGTAGATATGACGGAGACGTATCAACTCCCCCAAGCTTAAACCTTTGCTTGTCCTCAAGCAATTCAGTTGATAAACTGAAAGTGATAAAGAAAAACTTTTACAAACTCTGTTTGCTCTTGTTGTAAATATGTAAAGCCAGCATTCAAGTTTTCAGCAAAGATTATGAACTAACCATATTCACAATAACACTTAGGTCTCATGTTTACTCATATCAATGGCATAATCAACTAGCGAGCAATAATAATAAATCTCGGATGAAAACACTTTCTCAAAACAATCATGATATGATATGACAAGATGGTATCTCGCTAGCCCTTTCTGAGACCGCAAAACATAAATGCAGAGCACCTTTAAAGATCAAGGACTGACTGGACATTGTAATTCATGGTAAAAGAGATCCAGTCAAGTCATACTCAATGTAAAATAACAGTAATGTATGCAAATGACAGCGGTGCTCTCCAACTGGTGCTTTTTAATAAGAGGATGATGACTCAACATAAAAGTAAATGGATAGGCCCTTCGCAGAGGGAAGCAGGGATTTGTAGAGGTGCCAGAGCTCGGTTTTGAAATAGATATGAATAATATTTTGAGCGGCATACTTTCATTGTCAACATAACAACCGAGAGATCTCGATATCTTCCATGCTACACACATTATAGGCGGTTCCCAAACAGAATGGTAAAGTTTATACTCTCCCTCCACCAACAAGCATCAATCCATGGCTTGCTCAAAACAACGAGTGCCTCCAACTAACAAGAGTCCCGGGGGAGTTTTGTTTGCAGTTATTTTGATTTGATTTGCATAAAGCATGGGACTGGGCATCCCGGTGACCAGCCATGTTCTCGTGAGTGAGGAGCAGAGTCCACTCCTCTTGAGAATAACCCGCCTAGCATGGAAGATACAGATAGCCCTAGTTGATACATGAGCTGTTTGAGCATACAAAACATAATTTTTATTTGAAGGTTTAGAGTTTGGCACATACAAATTTACTTGGAATGGCAGGTAGATACCATATATAGGTAGGTATGGTGGACTCATATGGAACAAATTTGGGGTTTATGGAATTGGATGCACAAGCAGTATTCCCGCTTAGTACAAGTGAAGGCTAGAAAAAGACTGGGAAGCGACCAGCTAGAGAGCGATAACAGTCATGAACATGCATTGAAATTAATCAACACCGAATGCGAGCATGAGTAGGATATAATGCACCATGAACATAAATATCGTAGAGGCTATGTTGACTTTGTTTCAACTACATGCGTGAACATGTGCCAAGTCAAGCCACTTGAATCATTCAAAAGAGGATACCACCCTATCATACCACATCACAACCATTTTAATAGCATATTGGTACGCAACGTAAACCATTATAAGCTCCTAGCTAATTAAGCATGGCATAAGCAACTATAATCTCTAATTGTCATTGCAAACATGTTTATTCATAATAGGCTGAATCAGGAACGACGAACTAATCATATTTATGAAAACAAGAGAGGTCGAGTTCATACCAGCTTTTCTCATCTCAATAAGTTCATCATATATCGTCATTATTGCCTTTCACTTGCACGACCGAATAGTGTGGATAATAATAATAGTGCACGTGCATCGGACTAAGCTGGAATCTGCAAGCATTCAATTCAAGAGAGAAGACAAGGTAATATGGGCTCTTTGTTAGATCAACAATAATGCATATGAGAGCCACTTTAACATTTTCATTATGGTCTTCTCCTCTCAACCCCCAAAGAACAATAGAGAAATAAAACTATTTACACGGGAAAGCTCCCAACAAGCAAAAGAAGAACGAGAAATCTTTTTGGGTTTTCTTTTAATTACTACTACAGGCAAGAAGGTAAACTAGCTAAAAGCTACAACTAATTTTTTTTGTTTTTTCTTAAGGTTTATCAAACACACAAGAAGAAAGCATAAAAAGGGAAATAAACTAGCATGTATATTACAATGAAAAAGTATGAGCACCGACAACTAGCATGAGTGTGTGAGCAGGAATGTAATGTCGGTGAGAAATACATACTCCCCCAAGCTTAGGCTCTTGGCCAAAGTTGGTCTATGGCCACGGCTGGCCTGGCGGATATCCAAAGTAATAGTTGGGGTCGTACTGAGAATAATCCCCCTGGTGCCACTGGTTGGTGATCTCTTCCGGATTCCAATGATAAACAGACTGCCGGTGAGGATCAAATTGTGGTTCCGGCTCTGGCTCTGTAGCTGGTGTGGGGTTTCGATAGGCGTGAATGGCCTCCAACAAGGTACTTGCCTGCAGATATGTCAAACAAAGAAGGAGCAGGCAAAGTAATAGTCTCAGGGTGATTTTTATCAAATATCAGCTTGTACTTAAGCATCTTTTCCTTATTCTTAATGATAAAATCATGTGCTACCATACTCTTATAGTCTAGAAAAACAGGAGGCAACAACTTCTCTTCCTTCTCATAATGCCCAATTGGTATGTTAAAGTGTGCAGCGAGGCGCGAGGCGAAGATGCCTCCAAGGACGGGGCCCTTAGTACGGTTAAGATTTAACCGCTTTGCAACAATAGGGCCCATAGTAAATGTGTCATCACTGAACAAGACATGGCACAAAATAACAATATCAGGGGCACTAAGGTTGCCACAGTTTCCGTGACCAATTAAGCATCTACTAGCAAATATTGCGAAGTAACGTAAAACAGGAAAATGTATGCTAGTAATTCTTGCATCGGAAACTTTCCTCATTTCCCCTACAACAATTGTATCAATAAACCCTTCCACATCATCATGATGTGGTTCCTCTACACTGCCCTCAAAAGGGATCAAACAAACCTGACAAAAATCACGAAGTGACATCTGCTTATGCTCATCATATAAATAAAATTCCACCGTAGGTGGTGAGCTCCTAGCATGGAAATGAAGTTTTGCACAAATATATTGGTGAGTAAGAGATACTGTTCACGTTGGTCGTGGAGGAAGGCGGTGAGGCCTGCATTCTCAGCCAATTCATAGAAATCATCATAAACCCGGACTTCTCTCAAGAAATCATCACAAGGCCATTCACACGGCCGAACCTCCGTGGTGCGAGGGAGATTATACTTGGGTTTCTTGTTCTCTTCACTCTGTTTATCCTTCGAGCTTCGGCTCGATGAGCCCCTCAAAAATCTCTTCATTATTTTCTGAATTTTTTTGAAATTTTTAGTAACTTCAAAATAAAAGTGAACCAAAGTCAACAAAATTGATAGCAACTACTCCCACAAGTGCCTAGAGACTATATCATGCATTAAAACTACTTTTGACCATATAAATTTGACATGCAAGCTCAAGAACAGGGTCACCTAAGCAGCAAAAATTTGCAATAAATAAAGCACTAGAACGAAAACTGATTGGACCATTGGAGGAGTCACATACCAAGGAACAATCCCCCAAAGCAGTTTTGTGAATGGAGCTTTGAGCTAGGAGATCGAAAATGGCAGCAAGATGAGCTAGAACTCGTGCTTGAGCTGGTTAGTGATTTTTTGGGAGGAAGAAGGAATGTGTGGTGGCTGGAATAAGTGGAGGGGAGCCACCATGGGCCCACAATGGGAGGGGGCGCGCCCTGGACCCTCGTGCCAAGGTGCTTGCTCCCCCTGATGAGGTCTCAATGCCAGATATCTTCAAATATTCCAGAAAAAATAATATTTAATTTTCAGGGCATTTGGAAAACTTTTATTTTTAGGGTATTTTTTATTGCATGGATAATTCAGAAAATAGACATAAAATAATATTTTTGCTTTATTTAATATAAATAACAGAGAGTAAAAAGAGAGTACAGAGAGTTGTGTTTTCTAAATTCATCCATCCCATGCTCATCAAAAGGAATCCACTGACAAGGTTGATCAGGTCTTGTTAACAAACTCATTTCGAATTGCATGAAACCAGAGAATTTTCGAATAACACTAGGTTACCTCAACGGGGATATGCATGTCCCAAACAATAAGAATATCATATTTCTTTTTGACAGTAGGAAGAGGAAATTCAAAATCTCCAATAGTAATTGTTGAAAATTTTCCAATAGAATTGATACTGTGGACTTGAGGTTGTTTCCTCGGAAAGTGTACCCTATGCTCATTACCATTAACATGAAAAGTGACATTGCCTTTGGCGCAATCAATAACAGCCCCTGCAGTATTCAAAAAGGGTCTTCCAAGAATAATAGACATACTATCGTCCTTGGGAATATCAAGAATAACAAAGTCCATTAAAATAGTAACGTTTGCAACCACAACAGGCACATCCTCACAAATACTGACAGGTATAGCAGTTGATTTATCATCCATTTGCAAAGATATTTTAGTAGGTGTCAGCTTATTCAAATCAAGTCTACGATATAAAGAGAGAGGCATAACACTAACACCGGCTGAATGATCACATAAAGCAGTTTTAACATAGTTTCTTTTAATGGAGCATGGTATAGTTGGTACTCCCGGATCTCCAAGTTTCTTTGGTATTCCACCCTTAAAAGTATAATTACCAAGCATGGTGGAAATTTCATCTTCCGGTATCTTTCTTTTATTAGTAACAATTTCCTTCATATATTTAGCATAAGGATTCATTTTAAGCATGTCAGTCAAACGCATACGCAAAAAGATAGGTCTAATCATTTCAGCAAAGCGCTCAAAATCCTCATCATCCTTTTTCTTGGATGGTTTAGGAGGAAAGGGCATGGGTTTCTGAACCCATGGTTCTCTTTCTTTACCGTGCTTCCTAGCAACAAGGTCTCTCTTATCATAACGATGATTCTTTAATTGTGGGTTATCAAGATCAACAGCAGGTTCAATCTCTACATTATTGTCATTACTAGGTTGAGCATCAATATGAACATCATCATTAACATTATCACTAGGTTCATGTTCATTACCAGCTTGTGTTTCAGCATCAGAAATAGAAATATCATTGGGATTCTCAGGTGTGTCTACAACTGGTTCACTAGAAGCATGCAGAGTCCTATCATTTTTATTTTTCTTCCTTTTAGAAGGACTAGGTGCATCAATTTTAGTTCTTTGAGAATCTTGCTCAATTCTCTTAGTATGGCCCTCAGGATACAAAGGTTCCTAAGTCACTTTACCTCCTCTAGTTGCAACCCTAACAACAAAGTCATTATTTTCACTATTCAATTCATTGAGCAAATCATTCTGAGCTTTAAGCACTTGTTCTACTTGAGTGGTAACCATAGAAGCATGTTTACTAATAAGTTTAAGTTTACCTTTAACATTAGCCATATAATCACTCAAGTGTTCAATCATATAAGCATTATGTTTCAATTGTCTACCAACATAAGAATTAAAATCTTCTTGCTTAACTATAAAGTTATCAAATTCATCCAAACATTGGCTAGCAAGCTTAGCAGGAGGGATTTCAGCTTTATCGTATCTATAGAGTGAATTTACATTTACTACATGTGTCGGGTTATCGAGACCATGTGTTTCTTCAACAGGCGGCAAATTAAGACCATGTATTTCTTCAATAGGAGGTAAATTCTTAACATCTTCAGCTTTTATACCTTTTTCTTTCATAGATTTCTTTGTGTCTTGCATATCTTCATGACTGAGAAATAGGATACCCCTTTTCTTCGGAGTTGGCTCACGAGTTGGTTCAGGAAGTGTCCAATTATTTTCATTAGTCAACATATTATTCAATAGAATTTCAGCTTCATCAACAGTTCTTTCCCTGAAAACACAACTAGCACAGCTATCCAGGTAATCTCTGGAAGCATCGGTTAGTCCATTATAAAAGATATCAAGTATTTCATTTTTCTTGAGAGGATGATCATGCAAAGCATTAAGTAATTGGATAAGCCTCCCCCAAGCTTGTGGGATACTCTCTTCTTCAATTTGTACAAAATTATATATTTCCCTTAAAGCAGCTTGTTTCTTATGAGCGGGGAAATATTTAGCAGAGAAGTAGTAAATCATATCCTGGGGACTACGCACACAACCAAGATCAAGAGAATTAAACCATGTTTTAGCATCACCCTTTAATGAGAACAGAAATAATTTAAGGATATAATAGTAGCGAGTTTTCTCATCATTAGTAAACAGGATAGCTATATCATTTAATTTAGTAAGATGTGCCACAACAGTTTCAGATTCATAGCCATAGAAAGGATCAGATTCAACCAAAGTAATTATCTCAGGATCAACAGAGAAATCATTTGCGTTTAGTTCTCGAGAAACTCAGGGAACACCAGTTGTATGCCAAGTTCAGCAAATGCGAGTTTTGGTTGAAGGAAGTCGGATTCCTTGGACATGTTATATCAGGAGAAGGTATATTAGTAGACCCCACCAAGGTCCAGTCAGTCACTGAATGGCTGGCACCCACTTCAGTTAGCGACTTCTGTAGTTTTCTTAGACTCGCAGGATACTATCGGAGATTCTTGAGAATTTTTCCAAGATTGCGAAGCCAATGACGGAATCATTGAAAAAGGATACCAAGTTTAATTGGATGGAAGAGTGCGAGGCTAGTTTCCAGGAGTTGAAGAAACGTTTGACAACATCCCCAGTGCTGACACTGCCAGATATACGTAAGGATTTCCAAGTGTATTGCGACGCCTCTCGCTTAGTACTTGGAAGCGTGCTTATGCAGGACGGAAGAGTTGTTTCGTATGCCTCACGACAACTAAAACCGCACGAATTGAATCAAGCCACGCATGATTTGGAGTTAGCAGCCGTAGTGCATGCATTGAAGACCTGGAGACATTACCTTATTGGAAACCATTGTGATGTGTACACGGATCATAAGAGTTTGAAATACATCTTCACCCAGAAGGAACTGAACCTTAGGTAGAGGAGATGGTTGGAGATTATAAAGGATTATGACATGAAGCTGCACTATCATCCAGGAAAGGCCAATGTCGTAGCAGATGCCTTGAGCCGGAAGAGTTATGCTAATACCCTAGTGAGCATAGGATTGCCGAAGGAGTTAGCAGAGGATCTCAGGGAACTTCAATTGGAGATTGTTCCTAGAGGTTTTGTTGCAACAATGGAGGTTCACTCTACATTGTTAGGAAAGATTCGAGAAGCTCATAAGGTTGACAAAGAGATTGCCGAGATAAAAGAGAGAATGAGCGAAGGAAAGGCCAAAAGGTTTTTGTGAGGATGAGCACGACACCTTATGGTTTGAGGACCATGTTTATGTGCCCAATAACACAGAGATCAGGAAATTAATACTACAGGAGGCTCATGACTCACCATATCCGATACACCCCGGAAACACCAAGATGTATTTGGATTTAAAGGAACGTTTCTGGTGGACTGGTATGAAGAAGGATATCGCCGAGTACATAGCCGTATGTGATGTATGTCAAAGAGTTGATGACCCACAAGTATAGGGGATCTATCGTAGTCCTTTCGATAAGTAAGAGTGTCGAACCCAACGAGGAGCAGAAGGAAATGGTAAGCGGTTTTCAGCAAGGTATTCTCTGCAAGTACTGAAATAAGTGGTAACAGATAGTTTTGTGATAAGATAAATTGTAACGAGCAACAAGTAACAAAAGTAAATAAAGTGCAGCAAGGTGGCCCAATCCTTTTTGTAGCAAAGGACAAGCCGGAACAAACTCTTATAATAGGAAAAGCGCTCCCGAGGACACATGGGAATATCGTCAAGCTAGTTTTCATCATGTTCATATGATTCGCGTTCGATTCTTTGATAATTTGATATGTGGGTCGACCGGTGCTTGGGTGCTGTTCTTAATTGAACAAGCATCCCACTTATGATTAACCTCTATTGCAAGCATCCGGAACTACAACAAAAGTATTAAGGTAAACCTAACCATAGCATGAAACATGTGGATCGAAATCAGCCCCTAACGAAGCAACGCATAAACTAGGGTTTAAGCTTCTGTCACTCTAGCAACCCATCATCTACTTATTACTTCCCAATGCCTTCCTCTAGGCCCAAATAATGGTGAAGTGTTATGTAGTCGACGTTCACATAACACCACTAGAGGCTAGACAACATACATCTTATCAAAATATCAAACGAATATCAAATTCACATGACTACTAATAGCAAGACTTCTCCCTTATCCTCAGGAACAAACGTAATTACTCACAAAGCATATTCATGTTCATAATCAGAGGGGTAATAATATGCATATACGATCTGAACATATGATCTTCCACCAAATAAACCAACTAGCATCAACTACAAGGAGTAATCAACACTACTAGCAACCTACTAGCACCAATCCCGAACTTTGAGACAAGAATTGGATACAAGAGATGAACTAGGGTTTGGAGATGAGATGGTGCTGGTGAAGATGTTGATGGAGATTGCCCTCTCCCGATGAGAGGAGCATTGGTGATGACGATGGTGATGATTTCCCCCTCCGGGAGGGAAGTATCCCCGGCAGAACAGCTCTGCCGGAGCTCTAGATTGGATCCGCCAAGGTTCCGCCTCGTGGCGGCGGAGTCTCGTCCCGAAAAGTTCCTTACTATTTTTTTTCTCATCGAAAGACTTCATATAGGAGAAGATGGACGTGGAGAGCCACCAGGGGGCCCACGAGGTAGGGGGGCGCGCCCTAGGGGGGGCGCCCCCACCCTCGTGAGTAGGGTGTGCCCCCCTGGCCTTCATCTTTGGAGAGGATTTTTCTTTATTTATTTAAGATGTTCCGTGGAGTTTCAGGACTTTTGGAGTTGCGCAGAATAGGTCTCTAATATTTGCTCCTTTTCCAGCCCAGAATTCCAGCTGCCGGCATTCTCCCTCCTTATGTAAACCTTGTAAAATAAGAGAGAATAGCCATAAGTATTGTGACATAAAGTGAAATAACAGTCCATAATGCAATAAATATCGATATAAAAGCATGATGCAAAATGGACGTTTCAACTCCCCCAAGCTTAGACCTTGCTTGTCCTCAAGCGAAAAGCCGATAACAATAAATATGTCCTCATGTTTAGAGGTAGAGGCGTCGATAAAAATAAAATACGGATATGAAGGCATCATGATTATTCTCATAACAGCAACATATATAGATTTTGTCATATGATTACTTATGTTCAAGTGATGATCTATTCACAATGCAAAAGTATAAATCATAAACCTTATTGGGCTCCGACAAACTATAATCTCAGTCATTGAAGCAATTTCAATTTATCATAACATCGGAAAGAGTCTATGTCAGAGCTAAAAAATCAAGTCCACATACTCAACTATCATTTAGTTCTCCATAATTGCTAACACTCACACAATACTTGTGGTTACAGAGTTTTAATCGGACACAGAGAAAGATAGGGGCTTATAGTTTTGCCCCACAACCTTTTACCTCAAGGGTAATGTCAACAATAATGGTTCGTGCTCCCCTACATCCAATTAGATATATATATATCATGTTGTTTCCAACATGCTGAGCTTGCCAAAGGATAAAATGAAAAAGAAAAGGTGAAGATCACCATGACTCTTGCATAAGGTAGAAGATAATGATAAAGGATAGGCCCTTCGCAGAGGGAAGCAGAGGTTGCCATGCGCCTTTATGGTTGGATGCACAAAATCTCAATGCGAAAGAATGTCACTTTATATTGCCCCTTGTGATATGAACCTTTATTATGCAGTCCGTTGCTTTTATTACTTCCACATCACAAGATCGTATAAAGCTTATTTATCCCACACCAATCGATCATACATATTTAGAGCAATTTTTATTGCTTTGCATCGATGACAACTTACTTGAAGGATCTTACTCAATCCATAGGTAGATATAGTGGACTCTCATGGCAAAACTGGTTTAGGGATTTTGGAAGCACAAGTAGTATTTCTACTTGGTGCTGAGAATTTGGCTTGCATGAGGGGAAAGGCAAGCTCAACAAGTTAGAGGATCCATGACAACATACTTTATCTCAGATATAAGAAAGACATAACTCATTACATTGTCTTGTCCAACATCAACTCTTTAGCATGTCATCTTTTAATGAGTGCTCCCAATCATAAAAGATGTCAATGATAATATATCTATATGTGAAAACCTCGCTTTCCTTATTACTTCCTATTAATTGCAACAATGACCAAAGCTATGTCTGCCAACTCCCAACAACTTTTAATCATCATACTCTTTCTATGTGAAGTCATTACTCTCAATAAGATCAATATGAACTTTTTGTTTCTTTTTATTCTTTTCTTCTTTCCTTTATTCACCCAAGATCATGGAAAAATAATCAAGCCCTTGACTCAACACTAATCTTTATTATATATAGCTCACTGACTCGATTACATAGAGAGATCATAAAGCAAACTCAAAACTAGATCATGCCATAAACTTTATTCTACTAGATCAAGATACTACTAATAGGATCGAACTAAGACTAAGAAAAACGATAAAGATAGGAGTTGTGATTGTGATACGATACCGGGGCACCTCCCCCAAGCTTGGCAGTTGCCAAGGGGAGTGCCCATACCCATGTGATTATATCTCCTTTGTCGGCGAAGAAGGCGGAGGTGACGGATAATCGCACATCGAACGTAAGAGGTCCTCTAGCTTGTGAATAATGCCCTTGAGTGCGACAATATGCTCCTTCAAAAAAATATTTTCTTGTGTGAGATACTTGTTTTGTATACGAGCTAAATCAATCATCTTGAAAGCTTTGATCGCAGTTGAGGTGAGAAGGTTATGATCAAGTTGAAGGATGTCTTTTGCTGCCGGAGCTTGATCCTCCGTGGCCTTCTTGATCCTTTCATCCTTGTTGACCCTTGTGGGTTCTTCCCTCTTCAGATCTATCTTCATTAGCCAAGCATCGTTGTCACCATTGTTGGAGGAGGGAGACGACATGATGCCTAGCCTGGAAAACCCTGACAAAAAATAGCTCGAAACAAGAATAGAGGAGGTTTGCCTGATACGGAAGTCAAAACCTTCGGGAGTTTATCTAATGAATTTTTACCGACCAAAATACGTATCGTGCAAGAAAACGGAGTCCGGAAGGCACATGAGGTAGGGGGCGCACCCAGAGGGGTAGGGCGCGCCCACCACCCTCATGGGGCCCTCGTGTCCTTCTCGGACTGCTACTTATTTTTCTATTTTTCTAAATATTCCAAAACGGAGAATTATTGCCTTAAAAATTGTTTTGGAGTCAGTTTACTTACCGCACCACATACCTACTCCTTTTCGGAGTCTGAAACGGTCTGGAAGGTGTCCCTTATGTATTCCTCCGGGGTTATGGTTTCAATAATATTGGTTTCAACATTTATGGGATTACCTGAGATATAATGTTTGATTCTTTGACCGTTTACCACCTTCGGATTTGTGCCCTCGAAGTTGTTGATTTTTATGGCACCAGAACGATAGGCCTCCTCGATAACATAGGGGCCTTCCCATTTAGAGAGAAGTTTTCCTGCAAAAAATCTTAAACGAGAGTTGTATAGCAATACATAATCACCTACATTAAACTCACGCTTTTGTATCCTTTTGTCATGCCATCTTATAACTTTTTATTTAAACAACTTGGCATTTTCATAAGCCTGGGTTCTCCATTCATGAAGTGAGTTAATATCAAATAACCTCTTCTCACCGACAAGTTTAAAATCATAGTTGAGCTCTTTAATAGCCCAATACGCCTTATGTTCTAGTTCGAGAGGTAAGTGACATGCTTTTTCCATAAACCATTTTATACGGAGACATACCCATAGGATTTTTATATGCAGTTCTATAAGCCCATAATGCATCATCAAGTTTCTTGGACCTATTCTTTCTAGACCCATTAACAGTCTTTTGCAAAATTAATTTGAGCTCTCTATTGCTCAACTCTACTTGACCACTAGACTGTGGGTGATAAGGAGATGCAATTCTATGATTAACATCATATTTAGCAAGCATTTTACGGAAGGCACCATGAATAAATTGTGAACCACCATCAGTCATTAAATATCTAGGGACTCCAAAACTTGGAAAAATAACTCCTTTAAGCATTTTAATAGAAGTGTTATGATCGACACTACTAGTTGGAATAGCTTCTACCCATTTAGTAACGTAATCAACATCAACTAAAATATGTGTGTATCCATTAGAAGCAGGAAAAGGTCCCATATAATCAAAGCCCCAAACGTCAAATGGTTCAATAACAAGTGAATAATCCATAGGCATTTCTTGACGTCTACTAATATTACCAATTCTTTGACATTCATCACAAGACAAGACAAACTTACGGGCATCTTTGAAGAGAGTAGGCCAATAAAAACCAGATTGCAATACCTTATGTACAGTTCTATCTCCAGCGTGGTGTCCTCCATAAGTCTCGGAATGACACTTGCGTAGGATCTGTTCCTGTTCATGCTTAGGTACACAACGTCTAATAACACCATCTACTCCTTCTTTATAAAGATGTGAGTCATCCCAAAAGTAATGTCTCAAGTCATAGAAAAACTTTTTCTTTTGCTGGTATGTGAAGCTAGGTGGTATAAACTTAGCAACAATATAATTAGCATAATCAGCATACCATGGAGTACTACGAGAAGTACTTATAACATTTAATTGTTCATCAGGGAAGTTATCCTTAATAGGTAGTGGGTCATCAAGAACATTCTCTAACCTAGACAAGTTGTCTGCAACGGGGTTCTCAGCTCCCTTTCTATCAATAATATGCAGATCAAATTCTTGTAGAAAAAGAACCCATCTAATAAGTCTAGGTTTAGCATCTTTATTTTCCATAAGATATTTAATAGCATCATGATCAGTGTGAATAGTTACTTTAGAATCAACAATATAAGATCTGAACTTATCACAAGCAAATACAACTGCTAAAAGCTCTTTTTCAGTAGTAGCATAATTTCTTTGAGCATTGTCTAGAGTCTTACTAGCATAATGAATAACTGTCAGTGTCAAAACCGGCGGATCTCGGGTAGGGGGTCCCAACTGTGCGTCTAGGCCGGATGGTAATAGGAGGCAGGGAACACTTTGTTTTACCCAGGTTTGGGCCCTCTCGATGGAGGTAATACCCTACTCCTGCTTGATTAATATTGTTGATATGGGTAGTACAAGAGTAGATCTACCACGAGATCAAGGAGGCTAAACCCTAGAAGCTAGCCTATGGTATGATTGTAGTGTATGGAGTTGATTGCCTACGGACTACAACCCTCCGGTTTATATAGACACCGGATAGGGTTAGGGTTACATAGAGTCGGTTACAATGGTAGGAGATCTTGAATATCCGCATCGCCAAGCTTGCCTTCCATGCCAAGGAAAGTCCCATCCAGACACGGGACGAAGTCTTCAATCTTGTATCTTCATAGTCCAGGAGTCCGGCTGAAGGTATAGTCTGGCTACCCGAACACCCCCTAATCCAGGACTCCCTCAGTAGCCCCCGAACCAGGCTTCAATGACGATGAGTCCGGCGCGCAGATTGTTCGGCATTGCAAGGCGGGTTCTTCTCCAAATCTTGTGTACCTGTAGGAATAATGTCCGATTTTTGTAATGCAGTGCTCCTCGGCTTCCATACCAAATAATGGCCGTCTTCCACGTGTTCAAACAAATGCGAAAAGCCGGGGCGTTTTTGCATCCACACCCCTAGCCGTATAAACGAGCCGCCTATTTAACGGGATGGGGATTTAGGTCCAAACCACATCTTCTCCTTTCCGCGAGTTATCATCAGAGCGCTTCCAGCAAAGGTCCATTCCAACATGACCAGCCGTCGCAGCTCCTCCCCTCGTCCCTCCAGTCCCAAACCCGGGGACTGGGAGAGTTGCACCATCCCGCATAGCAAGTTAGCGTCACTTCAGGCCAAGGGATTTCTCCCTCAGGCATACATGGTCCCGGTCCGAGCCGGTCTCGCCACCTATAATGGCGGAAAACAAGCGGAGAGCACCCCCAATCCTTCTAAAGGAGAGCGGGTGTGCCTCGTCCCCGATCTAATAAGGGGACTAGGGTTTCCAATTCATCCATTTCTCCGCGGGCTTCTGGAGTTCTATGGCCTCCAGCTGCACAATCTCACGCCCGCCTCCGTATTACATATTGTGGGTTTCGTCGCCCTTTGCGAGCTATTTTTAGGCGTTGAGGCTCATTTCACGCTGTGGAAGAGGTTATTCTGCCTGGTGCCCCGTTCTCAAAAGGGGTCTATATACCAAGTGGGCGGAGCCGAAGTATGGCGCATCGCCGGGACTGGATACCTATCTGGAACCCCAAAGAAGGCGTCCGAGGACTGGCCTTCGGAATGGTTTTACATAGATGACGTCCCGCTACCGGACCCTATCCGGGTCGGTCTCCCTGAGTTCAACAGTGCTCCATTGAAGAAACGCTTGAGCTGGTGTCCGCGGAGCTCTCAGAGAGAAAGCGATAGAGACGTCCTTTACCTGATGGGCAGGATAAGACTGTTGGCTCATTCCGGACTGACCATGATTGGAGTCATGGCCGCATGCATTATGCGCGGGGTGCAGCCACTTCAATATAGAGGCCACCCCATGTGGGATTTCAACGGGGAGGATGACGCCACACGTTATGGTCGTAAGGGGCCGGCCTCAGCTGCCGCCTGTGTAAAGATCTTATGCTCTTTGTACAAGGGAGAAAAGGAGGAATTCCTCCGCGTCAACCCGCAGGCTGGATTTAGTATGTACGATCCCCCAAGCCGGGTAAGTGAACAATTGCGCTTGCCCATTTGTTTTATACTCCCATGGTTAGATAGGTAGTCTAACGACTTCAATGCAGGAACAGCGACAGGAGGTAAAGGATATAAGCAGCCGCCCTCCACAGCCCGAGCACCCAGAACGGTCCCTCAATCTGGACTTCGAAGAGGATCCGGACATATCGGTGGAGCTTATCGACGGGGTGTTCCATCAACTAAGCAAGGACAATACCTTGGTAGCCATCACGGCTGATTACCCAGGGTTAATTCCGGCCTCCCAGGTGACAGAAACCGAAGTCTCATTCCGTTGAGAGAGATTCCACTCTCACGTATTCCGGTGTTTCTGACGACAACCGTGTTTTGCAGGGGATATTTCCGAGGCAGGAGGCCGAACCTGCGGTGGCTAGCCAATGAGGGGCCGCAGGGCCCCGTGGGGAAAAAAGGAATGTAGTCCGGACTGAGATGCCAGCGCAAAGGTATAGTGCACCCTCTGTTTCCCTGGTGTTATTCTATCAGGTCATATTAACGTTCGTGCTATCTTCAGAACGAAGAGACCTCGCCGGACTACATCCGGAGAGGTTGCCAATCGTGCCTCCACCAGCCAGGCTCCAACGTCTGACCAGGAAGCGGAGGCGAGCACAAGCCGCGCAACGGACGCTCCTCCGACGGAGGATGCGGACAGGCTGTCTGCCACAAATTCTGAAGTGGAGAGTGCCATGAACCACAGGCGTCGCCGGACAGTTCTACGCGACGCTTGTTTCTCCCAAGAGGCTTTAGATGCCTTTAATTCGGGAGATGCGTACCTCCGTGCCGCTCAAAATGGTTTAGCCAGAGCCACGGAGCAGTATGTAAAAGACATACGGGTAAGAAAATTTTGGTCAAATATATATATACCAGTAGCCCCCGAGACTTGAAACAGCTAGAGCAACTGATTTAAGGATCATTTAATATGCATGTTCTTACAGAGAAGAATACTGTACTATCCCAGGAGCTGGAAAAGTGCAAGGCCCAACTAGAGGCCGCACTAGCCGCAGCAGGGGAGCCCAAAGAGACCCCCTCAGGTAAGGTACACTTTGAAAGATTAGTATTGTGCGGTGTGGGTGCAAATCTGACGAATCATATTGCAGATGGCGCCGGACTCAATCCGGAAAATCAACAACTCTTACGCCGGCTAAAGGCCGGTGAGAGTATGTTGACAAAGGTGAGGCGAGAGAAGAATGATCTTCAGGATGCCAACACCAGGCTGGATGTCGAACTTAAAGATGTTCGTGGCCAGCTGTCGGACTCCACGAAGGAGAATCAGCGGCTTCGACGCGGCATATTTAGTAAGTGCTTGAACGAACTTTGAAAAAAGAGTTCGGCGAGGAAGTCGACTAATAGAGTAATGTCTGTAGGTATGCTCATAGGTCGTCCTGCAGAGGAGATGCCCGGTTCTACGGGTGACCTTCTTCCCGAACTCGTGCAACTGCACGAGTGAATTCGGCAGGCGATGCAAGGCGTTGCCCAAGCCTTATGGCCTGCCCACTCCATGCCCGAGGGACTTGGAGAGCTTGCGGAGAAGCTGAAGGGAGCTCGGCGGCGCTTCCGATTGTGGAAGATATTGGCCTGTCGACAAGGCGCTAGGGAAGCCTGGGCCATGGTGAAGACCTGTTTTACGAAGTCTGACCCGAACCACATGGCCGAGGTCGGACCAGTGGGGCCTGACGGGAAGGAGATCCCCATGAGCTTAGTATACGGCCAAGTAGAGTTGGCCGCGAAGTATTCCCAGCAGGACTGTAAATTAGACAGCCTGCTAGATGGTATAGAAGAGGAATACAATCAGTTAGAATGACTATGTAATTTTGAATTGACATGTGTAATGCCTTCTAGCCGGATTGTAGATCGTTTGTCATTGCCAACCTTTTCGCTTCAACCTCGGGACCTGACGGTCCGGAGTGTGTCCGAATACCATAGCGGTTATATAAGAACCGTGGTATGCGTGTAGACCAGGCGTAGGGGTCATTAGTGCTTTATCAGACAAGTGCCCAACTAGTTATGTTATATTACATGGTTAGTAAGAAACATCTTCCAGAGAGAATAGTTCCGTTAGGGGTTCCTTTCGCTGGGAGGTATGCCCCAAAGTGCATGTCCGGACTGCGTAAAAAGACGCAGAAAAAAGCATTTGGGGGCGCATAAAATGAGTAAAAAGATCATCTTTTATCTCACCGACCGAATATTCCCTTAAGAACGCTAGCGTTCGGCTTCACCCAGTCTGAGGTACACATCCGGCTGACCCGGCAGTAACAATCGCAGAGGTGCTCCCTTTACCGCCTAACCGAACAATCAGGAACGTAGGGGTAAGCACAGGAGCCAGGCAACCCAGCTTGGCCAAAACTTAAGTCATATCGATGCATATAATGGTGAAGAAAAAGGTACATGCGGAAGTTTGACGCATGTGTTGGGCATGAAGCCCGTATAAATAAGCTTCTGTTAAAGAAGCCCCCAGGTTTAATGAGCGCGAGTAGCGCGTCACTAGATGAGCCTTTAAGGGCTATAAAAGAAAAGAGGGGAAGGAGAGAAATGTAAGACAGAAAAATGCAAAAAATGGACAGAGGAAGGAGACGAACACAGAGTCCGGCGCTAGGCATAGAATCTTCGGAGACGGGTGGCGTTCCACGGGTTTGGCTCGAGTCGGTTATCCGACGCATCTCGCAGGCGGTACGCCCCGCCAGTCAGGACTTGGTCCATTATGAATGGACCTTCCCACTTGGTCCTGAGTTTGTCCTTTTTCTTATCCGGCAGGCGTAGAACTAGTTCACCAACATTGTAATTTTTGGCCCGTACTTCTCTGCTTTGATATCTTCGGGCCTGCTGTTGATAAAATGCGGAACGGGCTTTTGCCACATCACGCTCCTCCTCCAGGGCGTCCAAGTTGTCCTGCCGATCGAGCTCGGCTTCTCTTTCTTCGTACATGCACACTCTAGGTGAGTCATGAATTATGTCGCAGGGCAGAACTGCCTCTACGCCGTACACCCTAAAAAATGGTGTGTATCCGGTGGTGCGATTTGGCATGGTCCGCAGCCCCCATAGTACGGAGTCGAGCTCCTCTACCCAGTGCGTGTTAGATTCCTTGAGGGACCGCACCAGTCTGGGTTTAATGCCGCTCATGATAAGACCATTTGCACATTCGACCTGGCCGTTGGTTTGTGGGTGATAGACGGAAGCATAATCGAGCTTGATGCCCATGTTTTTGCACCAGAGTTTTACCTTGTCGGCGGTAAAGTTTGTACCTATATCGATTATGATGCTGTGGGGGACGCCATAACGGTGTACATCCCCGGATATGAAGTCTATCACAGGTCCGGATTCGGCCATTTTAACAGGCTTGGCTTCTATCCATTTGGTGAATTTATCCACCATGACCAGTAAGTATTTTTTCCTATTGGTCCCACCTTTAAGGGGTCCGACCATGTCAAGCCCCCAGACCGCAAAAGGCCAGGTGATGGGTATAGTTTGGAGTGCGGTGGGTGGCATATTGCTTTGGTTGGCAAAAAGTTGGCAACCGGCGCATCGTTGGACTAGGTCCTGAGCGTCTGCCCGGGCCGTCGGCCAATAAAAGCCTGTACGGAAAGCCTTGCTAACAAGGGACCAAGCAGCGGCGTGGTGACCATCGAGTCCGGCATGAATTTCAGCCAGAAGGTTCCGCCCTTCCTCTTCGGAGATGCACCTTTGAAGGACTCCGGTCGTGCTTTTCTTATAAAGCTTCCCTCATGGACTCTATAGGCTTTAGATCGCCGCACTATGCAGCGGGCCTCGTTTTGGTCCTCCGGGAGTTCCTGCCTAGTAAGGTAGGCTAGGAATGGTTCTGTCCACGGGGCGATGACCGCCATTATTACGTGGGCTGAAGTTGTAATTTCATTGGTAGAGCCTCCAATTGTGTCAGATTGTTCGGCGTCGAGTGGTGCGGCTGGGTCCGGGCTGTTATTTGTGGGTTCCCCCTCCCATGCTACGGATGGCTGGAACAATCTTTCCAAAAAGATGTTGGGGGGGACCGCTTCGCGTTTTGCTCCGATGCATGCCAGGACGTCCGCTGCTTGATTGTTTTCTCGGGCTATATGGTGAAACTCCAGCCCTTCGAACCGAGCTGACATTCTTAGGACGGCGTTGCGGTAAGCTACCATTTTTGGGTCCTTGGCGTCGAAGTCTCCATTTATTTGGGATATCGCGAGGTTTGAATCCCCGCGTACCTCTAGGCGCTGGATACCCATGGATACTGCTATCCGGAGAGCATGTAGGAGGGCCTCATATTCGGGTGCATTGTTGGAATCCGTGTACATGATCTGGAGCACATATTGGACTGTGTCTCCTGTGGCGGACGTTAGGACGACGCCAGCCCCCAGTCCGACCAACATTTTGGAGCCGTCGAAATGCATAATCCAGTTTGAATATGTGCCGTACTCTTTAGGGAGCTCGGCCTCCGTCCATTCTGCGACGAAGTCAGCCAAAACTTGCGATTTAATAGCTCGCCGTGGCTTATAGGTTATATCAAACGGGAGAAGCTCGATGGCCCATTTTGCAATTCGGCCCGTTGCATCGCGGTTGTTGATAATATCGTCGAGTGGTACTTCCGAGGCTACTGTTATGGAACACTCTTGAAAGTAGTGTCGTAGCTTCCAGGATGCCATGAATACCGCGTATGCAATCTTTTGATAATGCGGGTACCGTGATTTGCATGGAGTGAGGACAGTGGATACGTAGTAGAACGGCCTTTGAAGGGGGAATTTGTGTCCATCCGTTTCCCGCTCGACAACGAGCACTGCGCTGACAAGTTGATGTGTTGCTGCAATGTACAATAACATTGGTTCGCCGGTGTTCGGCGCGGCCAGGACTGGGTTTGTTGCCAATATAGCTTTTATTTCAGCAAGTCCGGCCGTGGCGGCCTCCGTCCACTCGAAGTGTTCGGTGCGCCGAAGGAGGCGATAGAGGGGTAGTGCCTTTTCTCCCAAGCGAGAGATGAAGCGGCTTAAAGCCGCCACGCATCCAGTTAATTTTTGTATTTGTTTGAGGTCCTTTGAGATATCCAATTGTGACAAAGCTCGGATCTTGGCTAGATTTGCTTCAATTCCTCTACCGGATACAATGAAGCCCAAGAGCTTTCCGGCTGGAACGCCGAAGACGCATTTTTCCGGGTTGAGCTTGATGTCATATTTTCGGAGGTTATCGAATGTAAGCCTCAAGTCGTCTATTAGAGATTCGACGTGTCTTGATTTGATGACCACATCATCCACATACGCCTCTACTGTTTTGCCGATCTGATTTGCCAGACATGTCTGGATCATTCGCTGATATGTTGCGTCGGCGTTTTTCAGCCCGAAGGGCATTGTGTTGAAGCAGAATGGGCCGTATGGTGTGATGAATGCTGTTGCAGCTTGGTCTGATTCTACCATCTTGATTTGATGGTATCCGGAATATGCGTCGAGGAAACACAACGAGTCGTGTCCTGCGGTGGCATCGATAATTTGATCGATGCGGGGGAGGGGGAAGGGATCCTTTGGGCAAGCCTTGTTAAGGTCTTTAAAATCGACACACAGGCGCCAGGATTTGTCCTTCTTTGGTACCATCACCAGGTTTGCTAGCCAGTCCGGATGTTTTATGTCTCTAATGAATCCGGCCTCCAATAGTTTGGCTAGCTCCTCTCCCATAGCCTGTCTCTTGGGTTCGGAAAAACGCCGAAGAGCTTGTTTGACAGGTTTGAATCCTTTTAGGATATTTAAGCTGTGTTCGGCCAGCCTGCGTGGGATCCCTGGCATGTCTGAAGGGTGCCAGGCGAAAATGTCCCAGTTCTCTCGTAGGAACTCTCGCAGTGCGGCGTCTACATCAGGGTTCAGTCGTGCCCCGATGGAAGCTGTTTTATTGGGGTCCATTGGATGGACCTGGAATTTGACTATTTCGTCAGCTGGCTTGAAGGATGTGGATTTGGATCTCTTATCGAGTATCACATCATCCCTGTTAACCGTGGAGCGCAGCGCAGTCAGTTCCTCGGCCGCTAAGGCTTCGGATAGTGCCTCAAGGGCTAATGCGGCCGTCTTGTTTTCGGCGCGGAGTGCTATGTCCGAATCACTAGCTAGAGTGATAATTCCATTCGGCCCGGGCATCTTAAGCTTCATGTATTCGTAATGGGGTATTGCTTGGAAGATTGTGAATGCTTCCCGCCCTAGTAAAGCGTGATGTCCGCTCTTGAACGGGGCCACCTGAAACGTGCCTTCTTCGGACCTGTAATTATCCGGCGTGCCGAACACCACATCTAGTGTGATTTTTCCTGTGCAGCGCGCTTCCTGACTGGGGATTATTCCTCTAAAGGTTGTGCTGCTTCGCTCGACGCGGTTCCAGTCTATTTCCATTTTTTGAAGGGTTTCCTCATAAATGAGGTTCAGTCCGCTGCCTCCATCCATGAGCACCTTGGTGAGGCGAAAGCCGTCCACTATGGGATTGAGGACCAATGCGGCTGGTGCCCGGGCTGTTCGGAATCTAGGTTCATCACTCGCGTTGAAGGTAATGGCAGTGTCGCTCCATGGATTTATTGTTGCAACTTGATAGAGTTCGGCGAGGCTGAAGAGTGTTCTTTTTCGCACATTGTTTGATGCGAAAGTCTCGAAGACTATGAGAACGGTACTGGTGTCCTCGGGCTGGCTTTCTGCGGCCTCCAGAATTAAGAGGTCCTCGCCAATTTTGGCCACCTGCCGGAGTATCCAACATGCTCTAAGGCTGGGAGTTGGTGTGGCGTCCTCTGTACTGTGAATTCTACAGGGTCCATCAAGCCACCTTTCCAGTACGGTTCCGTGCCCTGTAGAGGGTTTTTGCTTTTTGATGTTTATCCCGGGTGTCCTATGATGATGCACCCTCTTAGTTCAGACGGGATTACTATTCAAGGCCGGATTATCCCAAAATTTTATTTCGGTTTTCCAGGCACTTTCCATCGCACAGTATTTTTGTACTATGGACGCCAAGTCAGCGAAGCGCGTAATATCATGACGACTTACGGCGTTAAGGATTCCCTCGTCCGTGCAATTACTGCAGAAAATAGAGATTGCGTCTCCCTCGCGGCAATCCTTTACCCTGTTCATAACCAGGAGGAATTTGGCCCAGTAATGGTGTACTGTTTCCTCGGGCCTCTGCCTGATTTGGGAGAGATCGCTTATGTTCGGGTGGGCGGGTGTCGTTGAATCTGAAACCTCACCCAATCCAAGATTCGTAGGCCGAAGAGTTTCCAAACTTTGAAGTTCGGATTCTTGGATGTTATCCAACGAATCTAGCCCATTGCCTGATCCTAAGCTCAGGTCTTGAGTTACATCCTCCTCTCCGCAGGTATCCGGCTTGGAGGAGTCGGGAATTCGGACGTAGCTAGTCCTTAAAATAGATGAAGGGTCGCCGCACTGCACCTCTACCACGGAAACGTGGTGGGTGACTTGGGGAGAGTTAATTTCTCTTTGATCGGGTTTAAGCCTGACCTGGTCGTAATCCGTAGCGACCCCCAGGGCGGCGATGCGATCCAAGAGCTCGTTTACGGAAGAGAGCTCCATTGGATCTAGCTGCTCGACGAGCTTCGAGCTGACGTGTAGGTTGCTTTTGATGACCCGAGAGGTCACCGTCGGCGCAACAGACGAACATGCGGTCTTGAGAAAACCGCCTAGCCGGAGGGTTTGGCCGACATCCAAGGCTCCCTTAGCAACGGCGCCGTCTTTGAAGACGGGAGGAGGCATCCTTCCTGATTGTGACGGCACAGAGGAACTCTCAATGAAAGCACCAATGTCGGTGTCAAAACCGGCGGATCTCGGGTAGGGGGTCCCGAACTGTGGTCTAGGCCGGATGGTAACAGGAGGCAGGGAACACTTTGTTTTACCCAGGTTCAGGCCCTCTTGATGGAGGTAATACCCTACTCCTGCTTGTTTAATATTGATGATATGGGTAGTACAAGAGTAGATCTACCACGAGATCAAGGAGGCTAAACCCTAGAAGCTAGCCTATGGTATGATTGTAGTGTATGGAGTTGATTGCCTACGGACTACAACCCTCCGGTTTATATAGACACCGGATAGGGTTAGGGTTACATAGAGTCGGTTACAATGGTAGGAGATCTTGAATATCCGCATCGCCAAGCTTGCCTTCCACGCCAAGGAAAGTCCCATCCGGACACGGGACGAAGTCTTCAATCTTGTATCTTCATAGTCCAGGAGTCCGGCTGAAGGTATAGTCCGGCTACCCCAACACCCCCTAATCCAGGACTCCCTCAATAACATTTAATTTCTTATCAACTCTTTGCCCTAGAACAACACCTACAGCATAATCACTAGCATCACACATAATTTCAAAGGGTAAATTCCAATCAGGTGGCTGAGCAACAGGTGCAGAGACTAATGCTTTCTTAAGTATTTCAAATGCTTCTACACAATCATCATCAAAGACAAATGGTATATCTTTTTGCAATAAATTAGTCAGAGGCCGAGAAATTTTTGAGAAGTCCTTAATGAACCTCCTATAAAATCCAGCGTGACCAAGGAAACTTCTTATACCATTGATGTCCTTGGGACATGGCATTTTTTCAATAGCATCAACCTTGGCTTTATCAACTTCAATACCTCTTTCAGAAACTTTGTGCCCCAAGACAATACCTTGATTAACCATAAAGTGGCAATTTTCCCAATTCAAGACAAGATTAGTTTCTTCACATCTCTGCAAAACTCGATCAAGATTGCTCAAGCAATCATGAAAAGAGGAACCATAGACGGAAAAGTCGTCCATGAAAACCTCACAAATCTTTTCACAAAAGTCAGAGAATATAGCCATCATGCATCTTTGAAAGGTAGCAGGTGCATTACATAAACCAAAAGGCATACGTCTATAAGCAAAAGTACCAAAAGGGCATGTAAAAGTAGTCTTTGATTGATCTCTAGCCGACACAGGTATTTGAGAGAAACCAGAATAACCATCTAGAAAGCAATAGTGTGTATGTTTGCATAATCTTTCTAGCATTTGATCAATAAAAGGTAAGGGGTAATGATCTTTCTTAGTAGCTTTATTTAATTTGCGGAAATCAATTACCATCCTATAACCTGTGATAATTCTTTCTGGAATCAATTCATTTTTATCATTAGGAACAACAGTAATACCTCCCTTCTTAGGGACACAATGGACAGGACTTACCCACTCACTATCAGCAACGGGATAGATTATACCTGCCTCTAGAAGCTTTAGTATTTCTTTTCTTACCACTTCTTTCATTTTACGATTCAGACATCGTTGAGGATCACGAACTGGTTTGGCATTTGCTTCCAAATTTATTTTATGTTGACATAGAGTGGGACTAATGCCCTGAAGATCATCAAGAGTATATCCAATAGCGGCACAATACTTCTTCAGAATTTTCAATAATCTTTCTTCTCCATGCTCTGAAAGGTTAGCACTAATAATAACATGATATATCTTCTTTTCATCAAGATAAGCATATTTAAGATTATCAGGCAGAGGTTTAAGCTCAAACACGGGATTACCCTTGGGTGGAGGAGGATCCCCTAAAATTTCAACAGGCAAATTGTGTTGCAGAATAGGTTCCTGTTTAAAGAATACTTCATCTATTTCCCTTCTTTCATTCATGAACATATCATTTTCATGGTCTAGCAAATAGTGTTCTAAAGGATCACTAGGAGGCACGACAATAGAAGCAAGACCAACAATTTCATCCTTACTAGGTAATTCTTCCTCACGATGTTGTTTATTAAATTTAGAGAAATTAAACTCATGAACCATATCATCCAAGCCAATAGTAACAACATTCTTTTCGCAATCTATCCTAGCATTAACAGTGTTCAAGAAGGGTCTACCAAATATAATGGGACAAAAGCTATCTTGCGGAGAAGTAAGAACAAGAAAATCAGCAGGATATTTAGTTTTCCCACACAAGACTTCAACATCTCTAACAATTCCAATTGGTGAAATTGTATCTCTATTGGCAAGTTTAATTGTGACATCAATACCTTCTAACTCAGCAGGTGCAATGTCATGCATAATTTCTTTGTATAAGTCAATAGGTATTGCACTAGCACTAGCACCCATATCACATAAGCCATGATAGCAATGATATCCTATTTTAACAGAAATAACTGGCATGCCTATCACAGGTCTAGGTTTATCTGTATCACGGGGTTTAGCAATTCTAGCAGTTTCATTATAGAAGTAAATAACATGCCCATCTATATTATCAGACAAGAGATCTTTAACAATAACAATATTAGGTTCTACTTTAACTTGCTCAGGAGGTGTATAAGTTCTAATATTGCTTTTACGAACAACAGTTGAAGCTTTAGCATGATCCTTTATTCTAACAGGGAAAGGTGGTTTCTCAACATAAGAAGTAGGAACAATAGGATCATTATAAGTGACAGTATTTTCTTCAACTTTAATAGGTGCAGCTACTTTTACTTCTATGGGAGGATGATATTTAAACCACTTCTCCTTAGGGAGATCAACATAAGTAGCAAAAGATTCACAGAAAGAAGCTACTATCTCAGAGTCAAGTCCATATTTAGTGCTAAACTTACGGAAAATATCGGTGTCCATAAAAGATTTAACACAATCAAACTTAGGTGTCATACCTGACTCCTTACCTTCGTCGAGGTCCCAATCTTCAGAGTTGCGTTTAATTCTATCCAATAAATCCATCTTGAATTCAATAGTCTTCATCATAAAAGAGCCAGCACAAGAAGTATCGAGCATGGTGCGATTGTTATCAGAAAGCCGAGCATATAAATTTTGAATAATCATTTCTCTTGAGAGCTCATGATTGGGGCATGAATATAACATTGATTTAAGCCTCCCCCAAGCTTGAGCGATGCTTTCTCCTTCGCGAGGCCAGAAATTATATATATAATTGCGATCACGATGAACAAGATGCATAGGGTAATACTTTTGATGAAATTCCAACTTCAATCTTTTATAGTCCCATGATCTCATATCATCACATAGCCTATACCATATCAATGCATCTCCCTTCAAAGAAAAAGGGAAGACCTTATTCTTAGCAACATCATCGGGTATAGCTGCAAGCTTAAATAATCCACAAACTTCATCCACATATATTAAGAGCTCATCAGGATGCTTTGTTCCATCTCCTGTAGAAGGGTTAGCTAGCAGTTTTTCCATCATACCCGAAGGAAATTCAAAAGGAGTTTCATTTTCAATAGGTTCATTATGTTGAGGAGCAACTCTTTGCTTTACTGGACGGGGTGAAGATACCCCGAACAAGCTCCTCAGAGAATTACTTTCCAATAGTGCTATGTCCATGGCTCACGCTCATGTATTGCGTGAAGATTGAAAAAGTTTGAGAACACCAAAAGTATGAACCAATTGCTTGGCTTGTCATTGGGGTTGTGCATTGATGACCCACAAGTATAGGGGATCTATCATAGTCCTTTCGATAAGTAAGAGTGCCGAACCCAACAAGGAGCAGAAGGAAATGATAAGCGGTTTTCAGCAAGGTATTCTCTGCAAGTACTGAAATAAGTGGTAACAGATAGTTTTGTGATAAGATAAATTGTAACGAGCAACAAGTAACAAAAGTAAATAAAGTGCAGCAAGGTGGCCCAATCCTTTTTGTAGCAAAGGACAAGCCAGAACAAACTCTTATAATAGGAAAAGCGCTCCCGAGGACACATGGGAATATCGTCAAGCTAGTTTTCATCACGTTCATATGATTCGCGTTCGATACTTTGATAATTTGATATGTGGGTGGACCGGTGCTTGGGTGCTGTTCTTAATTGAACAAGCATCCCACTTATGATTAACCTCTATTGCAAGCATCCGGAACTACAACAAAAGTATTAAGGTAAACCTAACCATAGCATGAAACATGTGGATCAAAATCAGCCCCTTACGAAGCAACGCATAAACTAGGGTTTAAGCTTCTGTCACTCTAGCAACCCATCATCTAGTTATTACTTCCCAATGCCTTCCTCTAGGCCCAAATAATGGTGAAGTGTTACGTAGTCGACGTTCACATAACACCACTAGAGGCTAGACAACATACATCTTATCAAAATATCAAACGAATACCAAATTCACATGACTACTAATAGCAAGACTTCTCCCTTGTCCTCAGGAACAAACGTAATTACTCACAAAGCATATTCATGTTCATAATCAGAGGGGTAATAATATGCATATATGATCTGAACATATGATCTTCCACCAAATAAACCAACTAGCATCAACTACAAGGAGTAATCAACACTACTAGCAACCTACTAGCACCAATCCCGGACTTTGAGACAAGAATTGGATACAAGAGATGAACTAGGGTTTGGAGATGAGATGGTGCTGGTGAAGATGTTGATGGAGATTGCCCTCTCCCGATGAGAGGAGCGTTGGTGATGACGATGGTGATGATTTCCCCCTCCGGGAGGGAAGTATCCCCGGCAGAACAGCTCTGCCGGAGCTCTAGATTGGATCCGCCAAGGTTCCGCCTCGTGGCGGCGGAGTCTCGTCCCAATAAGTTCCTTACTATTTTTTTTCTCATCGAAAGACTTCATATAGGAGAAGATGGACGTTGGGGAGCCACCAGGGGGCCCATGAGGTAGGGGGGCGCGCCCTAGGGGGGGCGCCCCCCACCCTCGTGAGCAGGGTGTGGGCCCCCAAGCCTTCATCTTTGGCGAGGATTTTTATTTATTTATTTTAAGATGTTCCGTGGAGTTTCAGGACTTTTGGAGTTGCGCAGAATAGGTCTCTAATATTTGCTCCTTTTCCAGCCCAGAATTCCAGCTGTCGGCATTCTCCCTCCTTATGTAAACCTTGTAAAATAAGAGAGAATAGCCATAAGTATTGTGACATAAAGAGAAATAACACTCCATAATGCAATAAATATCGTTATAAAAGCATGATGAAAAATGGACGTATCAAGAGTGAAGGCAGAGCATCAAAAGCCAGCAGGATTGCTACAGCCTATGTCGATACCCGAATGGAAGTGGGATAAACTTGGCATGGATTTCATCACCGGATTGCCCAGGACCAAATCTGGATATGATTCTATATGGATAGTAGTTGATCGCTTGACCAAAGTGGCACACTTTATCCCAGTGAAAACAACTTATACCAGTGCAAAGTTGGCTAAGATATATATGACCAGGATCGTATGTCTGCATGGAGTTCCGAGGACCATCGTATCAGATTGAGGAACACAGTTTACCTCAAAGTTTTGGCATCAGCTGCACCAGACTTCGGGAACGAGATTGGAGTTCAGTACATCATTTCACCCGCAAACGGATGGACATACCGAGAGAGTCAACCAGATTTTGGAGGACATGTTGAGAGCCTGTGCGCTAGATTATGGATCTAGTTGGGATGACAATTTGCCTTACGCGGAGTTCTCATAAAACAACAGTTACCAAGCTAGTTTGAAGATGGCACCTTTCGAAGCCTTGTATGGACGAAGGTGCAGAACACCGCTGATGTGGGATGAGGTTGGAGACCGACAGTTGTTTGGACCAAACTTGATCAAGGAGTCTGAAGAGAAAGTTAAGTTGATCAGAGATAGATTAAAGATAGCTCACTCCAGACAGAAGAGTTATGCAGACTCGAAACGCAAGAAGGTAACCTATGAAATTGGAGATAGAGTGTATCTGCGAGTATCCCTCTTGCGAGGAGTGAAACGTTTTGCAGTTAAAGGAAAGTTAGCCCCGAGATTTGTAGGACCGTATCGTGTTTTGGAACAGATAGGAGAAGTTGCCTACAAGTTGGAGTTACCTGAAGGACTGTCAGGAGTTCATGGTGTGTTTCACGTTTCATAGTTGAAGAAGTGTCATGCTGAGATGGTCGATATACCGTTAAGAGATACAATACCCTTGGAGGCAATTCAACTGGACAGTGATTTGACTTATGAGGAGAAACCAGTCAAGATTCTTGAGTTTGCCAGTCAAGTCACCCGCAGCAAGGTTATTAAGTTTTGCAAAGTTCAGTGGAGCCACCATACCGAGGATGAAGCCACCTGGGAACGAGAGGATGATCTCCGCAAAGATCACCCACACCTATTTTCTAGCCAACCCGAATCTCGAAGGCGAGATTCATCTTAAGGGGGGTAGGTTTGTAACATCCCAAATTTTCAATTTGGAATGTTATACTTAGATCATTCATGCATATCATATTTTATTGCATTCTCGTTTCGCGATCCTTGAAATCCGAAGCAACTCAAGGACCCTCGGAGAGAGTTGGGGATTTCCCAGTTTTCATATTTGAGTTTTATCAAATATTGAAACGAGGATTTTTGGTTTTAATTATTTTTCCCTCCGAAAATATTTCATATTAAAATATATTAGAGGAGATAATATGACTTCTCCAAAATAAATGAAATATGGGAGGAAAATATATTAAAATCAAATATTTGATTGTTTTCGGGTTTTATTGCAACTTTATTTGCATTAGAAAAATTGCACATTTTTCAAAGTTGCATTTTAGGGCCAAGAAAATGTTCATCTCGTTCTAAATATTTTATTTAGACGGTGAAAATTTGTTTTGGCATTTTTAGATTCTTATTTTATTTTCTAGGATTTATTTTCTATTCGGCGGAATTGTTTTTTTAAAAAACTTCCGTTGCCTGACTGGGCCGAAGCCCAGCCCAGCCGGCCCACCTCCCCGCGCGCCGTCTCCCATCAGGAGACCGAGCCGCCGCCGCCTCGGACGAGGAGTCCAGCCGAGACTCCTCCTCGCCGCCGCCTTGGCCCCTCCCCCAAGCCATCGCCCCCTCTCTTAAATACCCCGCGGACCCCCGCCACCACCACCAACCCTGCCGCCCACAGCCCCACCACCACCAACCCCACCGCTCGTAGCCCCACCACCGCAGCCGCGCCACCGCCTCTGCCGCGACTCGCCGCCGCCGCTGCAGCGCCGCCGCCGCCTCTCGCCGCGCCGCGCCGCCGTAGCCCCGCCGCCGCAGTCCGCCGCCGCAGCCCCGCCTCGCCGGAGCTTCGCCAGAGGTACCACCGCCGTTTGCCACCGCCAGTTTTTTTTAAGAAAACCGATTTGGTTTTTAAAAAAACCCTAGTTCATTTTTTTAGATCGGTTTGCCGGTTTTCCCGGTTCTTTTCCTTAGCGGACGTTCGTCCGTACATTCATTTTAACGAACGGTTTTCGCTCGTTAGTTACAGACAACGATTCGTTAGCCTGTTCGTCAGTTTTCTTTTATCGGATTTTTCCGCGATTATTTCTGATCGCGATTTCTGATCCGATTTTCGTTTTAGTTTATCTTTTCGCTCATTTGTCGGAATCAGGCGATTCAAGCGCCTAGATCTTCGTCTTGAGACCCTCTTTCCGTTTAACCAACTTAAACAAGATTTTGGTACTGTAAAATTTGACCTTTGTTCAGATTAGTAAATGGATCTTGTTTCTTTCTCCGTTTGAGTTTCGTTGCTCCGTTCGATTCGATTCTTTTTGCAAACTGGAGCTCTTAAGTTGAACTTTCTGGTTAGATCTTCTTATTTGAGATTTACCCGTGTTTCTTTGCTTGATTGCTTATGTATGCTATTGTTTGTTTGCGATAGAACACCCGGAGTGCGAAGCGTGCTACTACGAATCCCTAGGTTTTGCGGATCATCAGCAAGGCAAGTAACACATTGATCATACTCTTTCCATACCCACTTTTATGCATTAGTTCAATCCTCAAACATTGCATGATTAGGATGTCATTAACTTGTGGGTTGGGAAGTAGTTGATGAGGTAGAACCTATTGCCCTGCTATGTTCAAACCCTTAGGAGTTACTTCTACGTGTTGCTTATATCGCTATGCTATGCTCGTAGACATGGTTTGGGTGAGTGAAATCCATGACACATGTGAGATTGTTAATTAATGGTTCAACTTAAGGTGGCAACTTAAATACACATCTGGGTGGATTGAGGCACCTGGAGAACCCAGTGTTGCCTGTATTTTTGGAAATCCCAGTGTTCCGTGTGATTTTCTATGGACCGCCACCCAGGCTCAAAGGGAACTGAGGTGATTCATGCTAGAAACTTCTGTGTGCAGCCACAAGCTATTATGGGCTCTAGCATAGTTGAATAAGTTACGTGAAGCTCTCGAAGAGGTGGATCAGCAGGTAGTGGGTTGTAGGTTTGGTATGGTCTGCCCGGAGTAGAGAGTTAATGTTTCTGAAAGACTGTGTCTCGGTCATCCATTTCTCAAACACCGTGTAGTGCGAGAGAACCAATGGAGGAGATCGAGTCCTGTGGGGAAAAGTGCGCAAACCTCTGTAGAGTGTACTATCTAATCATGGTTAGCCGTGTCCCCGGTTATGGACATCTTGAGTATCTAGTACTTGGAGTATCTCAAGTATCTCATCACTTTTAACTTAATATTGTTGGGTTGATAATTACTTTAATTGGGATAGAGTTGGAGGAACCTTCTCAATGATGTTTCAACTACCATGATAGTTAAAATAAAATTTATTCCTTTGTTGTAGGGAAAAATTTGCTTTTCGCAAAACTATAACCACAGAGCTTTCCACCAGCCAAATATGCATGTAGTGATAGCATTATTCTGTTCTTGCTCTACTGTGTTACTTTGCGAGCATATTCCATGTGCTGACCCGTTTTCGGGCTGCAACGTATTATGTTACAGACTTTTCAGATGAGGAGTAAGGTTCGTTAGGTCGTTGCCGTGCAGCTCAGCTATGTCGTTGGAGTTGATGGACTCACTTTATCTTGCAAGCCTTCCGCTGTTATCGCATTAGATGGCCTTAAGCCATGTTTATTGTAATAAGTTCTCTTTTGAGACATTCGATGTAATAAGTGTGTGATTGCTACTCTGTTATAAATCCTTCGAGTACTGTGTGTGTCAGCATTACCGATCCAGGGATGACACGGAAGCACAGAGACTTGACCGTTTGAGGTCGGGTCGCTACAATGTAGAAGCCCTCCGTGATCAATGCCCCTTCCGGCAGGACGCTGGAAAAGGCCCCAAGATGGGATATCACGGGTACAGAAGGTTGCGGCGGTGGAATTAGGTTTTTGTGGATGCCCCTAATGGTTTGGGGGTACGTAGGTATATATAGGAGGAAGAAGTACGTCTGTGGAGCAACGTGGGCCCCACGAGGGTGGAGGGCGCGCATGGGGGAGGTGGGTGCGCCCCCTACCTCGTGCTCTCCTCGTTGATTGCTTTGCGTGGACTCCAAGTCCTCTGGATCACGTTTGTTTCGAAAATCATGTTCCCGAAGGTTTCATTCCGTTTGATATTCTTTTTCTGCGAAACACTGAAATATGCAAAAAACAGCAATTTGGGCTGGGCCTCCGGTTAATAGGTTAGTCCCCAAAATAAACAAAGCCCATTTATCATCCAAAACAGAATATAATATAGCATGGAACAATAAAAAATTATAGATACATTGAAGACGTATCAAGCATCCCCAAGCTTAATTCATGCTCGTCCTCGAGTAGGTAAATGATAAAAACAGAATTTTTGATGTGGAATGCTACTTAGCATAATTTTCAATGTAACCCTCTTAATTGTGGTATGAATATTCAGACCTGAAAGATTCAAGATAAAAGTTTAATATTGACATAAAAGTAATAATAGTTCAAGCATACTAACTAAGCAATAATGTCTTCTCAAAATAACATGGCCAATGAAAGTTCATCCCTACAAAATCATATAGTTTGGTCATGCTCCATTTTTGTCACACAAGAATGCTCTCATCATGCACAACCCCGATGACAAGCCAAGCAATTGTTTCATACTTTAGTAATATCAAACCTTTTCAACTTTCACGCAATACATGAGCGTGAGCCATGGATATAGCACTATGGATGGAATAGAATATAATGATGGGGGTTATGTGGAGAAGAAAAAAAGGAGAAAGTCTCACATCAACGCGGCTAATCAACGGGCTATGGAGATGCCCATCAATTGATGTTAATGTGAGGAGTAGGGATTGCCATGTAACGGATGCGCTAGAGCTATAAATGCATGAAAGCTCAACAAAAGGAAACTAAGTGGGTGCGCATCCAACTTGCTTGCTCACAAAGACCTAGGGCATTTGAGGAAGCCCATTGTTGGAATATACAAGCCAAGTTCTATAATGAAAAATTCCCACTAGTATATGAAAGTGACAAAACAAGAGACTCTCTATCATGGAGATCATGGTGCTACTTTGAAGCACAAGTGTGGAAAAAAGGATAGTAGCATTGCCCCTTTTTTATTTTTTTGGGCCTCCCTTTTTTTCTTTTGGCCTTTCTCTTTTTTTGATTGGGACAATGCTCTATGAATGATGATCATCACACTTCTATTTATTTACAACTCAATGATTACAACTCGATACTAGAACAAAGTATGACTCTATATGAATGCCTCCGACGGTGTACCGAGATGGGAAATGAATCAAGAGTGACATGTATGAAAAATTATGAATGGTGGCTTTGCCACAAATACGATGTTAACTACATGATCATGCAAGGCAATATGACAATGATGCACGTGTCATGATGAACGGAACGGTGGAAAGTTGCATGGCAATATATCTTGGAATGGCTATGGAAATGCCATAATAGGTAGGTATGGTGGCTTTTTTGGGGAAGATATAAGGAGGTTTATGTGTTATAGAGCGCATCGTATCACGGGGTTTGGATGCACCAGCGAAGTTTGCACCAACTCTCAAGGTGAGAAAGGGCAATGCACGGTACCGAAGAGGCTAGCAATGATGGAAGGATAAGAGTGCGTATAATCCATGGACTCAACATTAGTCATAAAGAACTCACATACTTATTGTAAAAATCTACAAGTCATAAAAAACCAAGCACTACGCGCATGCTCCTAGGGGGATAGATTGGTAGGAAAAGACCATCACTCGTCCCCGACCGCCACTCATAAGGAGGACAATCAAAGAACACCTCATGTTTCAAATTTGTTACACAATGTTTACCATACGTGCATGCTATGGGATTTGCAAACTTAAACACAATTATTTATCAAATTCACAACTACTCAACTAGCACAACTTTAATATCATTACCTCCATATCTCAAAACAATCATCAAGCATCAAACTTTTCTTAGTATTCAACACACATAAGAAAGTTTTTACTAATCTTGAATACCTAGCATATTAGGACTAATTTCCCAATTAAAGCAAATTACCATGCTGTTTTGTAGGACTCTCAAAATAGTATAAGTGAATCATGAGAGAACAATAGTTTCTATAAAACAAAACCACCACTGTGCTCTAAAAGATGTAAGTGAAGCACTAGAGCAAAAACTATATAGCTCAAAAGATATAAGTGAAGCACATAGAGTATTCTAATAAATTATGAATCATGTGTGTCTCTATCAAAATGTGTGTACAGCAAGGATGATTGTGGTAAAGTAAAAAGCAAAGACTCAAATCATACAAGACGCTCCAAGCAAAACACTTATCATGTGGTGAATAAAAATATAGCTCCAAGTAAAGTTACCGATGGACGAAGACGAAAGAGGGGATGCCTTCCAAGGCATACCCAAGCTTTGGAATTTTGGTGTCCTTAGATTACCTTGGGGTGCCATGGGAATCCCCAAGCTTTGTATCTTGCCACTCCTTGTTCCATAATCCATCAAATCTTTACCCAAAACTTGAAAACTTCACAACACAAAACTCAACAGAAAATCTCATGAGCTCCGTTAGTGAAAGAAAACAAAACACCACTTCAAGGTACTGTATTGAACTAATTATTTATTTATATTGGTATTAAACCTACTGTATTCAAACTTATCTATGGTTTATAAACTCTTTTACTAGCCATAGATTCATCAAAATAAGCAAACAACATGAAAAACAGAATCTGTCAAAAACAGAACAGTCTGTAGTAATCTGTAACTAACGCAAACTTATGGAACCCCAAAAATTATACAATAGATTTCTGGACTTGATGAATTTATCTGTTAATCATCTTCAAAAAGAATTAACTAAATAGCACTCTCCAAATAAAAATGGTAGCAATTCTCGTGAGCACTAAAGTTTCTGTTTTTTTACAGCAAGATCAAAAAGACTTTCCCCAAGTCTTCCCAACGGTTCTACTTGGCTCAAACACTAATTAAACACAAAAAACACAACCAAAACAGAGGCTAGATAAATTATTTATTGAAGAGCAGCAAGGAAAATATTGGGTTGTCTCCCAACAAGCGCTTTTCTTTAAAGACTTATAGCTAGGCATAAGATTTCAACTATGGTCACATGAAAGACAAGAATTGAAGCACAAAGAGAGCATCATAAAACACATGAAAAACACATCTGAGTCTAAAATACTTCCTATGCATAGGCATCTTATAGGCAAACATTTTATCAAGGCAAGAAAAAACTAGCATATGCAAGGAAGCGGAAAGAGACAACAACAATCTCAACATAACGAGAGGTAATTTAGTAACATGAAAATTTTTACAACCATATTTTCCTATCTCATAATAATTACATGTAGGATCATAAGCAAATTCAACAATATATCTATAACATAAAATATTATCAACATGATCCACATGTATGCAAAGTTGACACTCTTCCGAAATAGTGGGATTAACATTAACTAAAGTCATGGCCTCTCCAAACCCACTTTTATCAAAATCTTCATAAGATTGAACATTCTCAAAATATGTGGGATCTAAAGTTGCACTCTTCCAAACCCACTTTTAATACTATTGCAAACATTATTATCAATCTCATATTCATCACGGGGCTTAAATAAATTTTCAAGATCAAAAGAAGAATCACCCCAATCATGATCATTGCAACAAGTAGTAGACATAGCAAAACTAGCATCCCCAAGCTTAGGGTTTTGCATATTATAAGCACAATTGACATTAATAGAATTTATACTATCATCATTGTAATCATGCTTTCTATTCAAAGATCCATCGTGAATCACTCCATAAAGTACTTCATTACAATTTTCAAATTCATGAATTTCAAGCAAAACTTCATAAAGATAATCTAGGGCACAAAACTCACTAGCAATTGGTTCATCATAATTGGATCTCTTAAAAAGATTAGCAAGCAGATGAGGATCCATATATCTTAGGTTCTCTGTTTAGTAATAAATAATCAACTATTCCAACCAAACGAGCAAACGAGCCAAGTATGGCATGAAAGAAAATGGAAAGACAAACAGAAGAAGGGCGAATAAAACGGCAAGGGTGAAGTGGGGGAGAGGAAAACGAGAGGCAAATGGAAAATAATGTAATGCGAGGGATAAGAGTTTGTGATGGGTACTTGGTATGTCTTGACTTGTGCGTAGACTCCCTGACAACGGAGCTAGAAATGGCTCGTTGCTGGGAGTCAAATCTTGACTTGACTTGGCACGAATCTCCTCGCCAACAGCGCCATAAATCCTTCTTGCTACCTCTTGAGCACTGTGTTGGTTTTCCCTTGAAGAAGAAAGGATGATGCAGTAAAGTAGTGTAAGTATTTCCCTCAGTTTTTGAGAACCAAGGTATCAATCCAGTAGGAGATCATGCTCGAGTCCCATGCACCTACACAAACAAATAAGAACCTCGCAACCAACGCGATAAAGGGTTTGTCAATCCCTTCACGGTCACTTACGAGAGTGAGATCTGATAGATATGATAAGATAATATTTTTGGTATTTTTATGATAAAGAGAAATAAAGACGCAAAGTAAAATAAACGGCAATAGAAATAGCTAAGTGATGAAAGATTAATATGATGGAAAATAGACCAGGGGGCCATAGGTTTCACTAGTGGCTTCTCTCAAGATAACATAAGTATTACGGTGGGTAAACAAATTACCATGGAGCAATTGATAGAATTGAGCATAGTTATGAGAATATCTAGGTATGATCATGTATATAGGCATCACGTCTGCGACAAGTAGACCGAAACGATACTGCATCTACTACTATTACTCCACACATCGACTGCTATCCAGTATGCATCTAGACTATTAAGTTCGTAAGAACAGTGTAATGCTTTAAGTAAGATGACATGATGTAGAGGGATAAACTCAAGCAATATGATATAAAACCCATCTTTTTATCCTCGATGGCAAAAATACAATACGTGCCTTGTTGCCCCTGCTGTCACTGGGAAACGACACCACAAGATTGAACCCAAAGCTAAGCACTTCTCCCATTGCAAGAAAGATCAATCTGGTAGGCCAAACCAAACTGATAATTCAACAAGACTTGCAAAGATAACCAATCATACATAAAAGAATTCAGAGGAGATTCAAATATTGTTCATAGATAAACTTGATCATAAACCCACAATTTATCGGATCTCGACAAAGACACCGCAAAAAGAAGAGTTACATCAAATAGATCTCCAAGAGAATCGAGGAGAACTTTGTATTGAGATCCAAAGAGAAAGAAGAAGCCATCTAGCTAATAACTATGGACCCGAAGGTCTGAGGTAAACTACTCACACATCATCGGAGATGCTATGGTGTGGATGTAGAAGCCCTCAGTGATCAATGCCCCCTCTGGCAGGACGCCGGAAAAGGCCCCAAGATGGGATCTCATGTGTACAGAAGGTTGCGGCGGTGGAATTAGGTTTTCATGGATGCCCCTGATGGTTTGGGAGTATGTAGGTATATATAGGAGGAAGAAGTACGTCGGTGGAGCAACATGGCCCCCACGAGGGTAGAGGGTGCGCCTGGGGGAGGTGGGCGCGCCCCCCTACCTCGTGCTCTCCTAGTTGATTGCTTTACGTGGACTCCAAGTCCTCTGGATCACATTTGTTCCGAAAATCACGTTCCCGAAGGTTTCATTCCGTTTGTATTCCGTTTGATATTCTTTTTCTGCGAAACACTGAAATAGGCAAAAACAACAATTTGGGTTGGGCCTCCGGTTAATAGGTTAGTCCCAAAAATAATATAAAAGTGTATAACAAAGCTTATTTATCATCCAAAACAGAATATAATATAGCATGGAACAATAAAAATTTATAGATACATTGAAGACATATCACGGAATAAATATCATTGTGGGCACCATGCAATGCAAATTAACGTTCATACTCCTCCATATAACTTTGTAATGTTGTATATATATGTATAAATTCTAAAATATTTTTTCGCCACACTTTATTCAAAAGGAATTTTCTATGCGAAATAAACGTGAAGAGAGGGCTTTTTAGATCAATGGGGTACGTGATGTAACATGTGTGAATGTGTAGTTGATGTATTTGGCAGGGCCTAGAGAGGTATGTGTGTGTATTACGTATTCAAGAGAGGCATAGATAGAGGGGCCGACGGGAGGAGGGGCGTGGGAGAGACAACACGAGAAATGAGAGAGGTCTAGAGAGCGAGAGACGAATATGATGTCACGGTGAGAGATGCCCTTGAGTGCGTATATGCAAGGGGGGGGATAGAGGCACGACGAGATTTTTTTTGTGTGGTGTCTGTGTTGGTATGTGTGGGTGTGAGAAGATAACGAGACCTGGGGGCAGAGGGTGTGTCACCGCATGAGGTCCGATGGGCCGAGGTGAGGCCCTTGGTTCAGTTCTGTCCTACGCCACATTGGTCGGCCCGTGACGCATTTAGGGAGACCCATGGATGACTAGTCGTACAAGACAAAGATAGCAGAATCATGAAGGACTCTGTGTCCACTGACAAAGCCGGCTAGGATTTTTAACCCTAGGTCCTCGGACTAAGGTAACCCCTTATCTCTAATAATACTATTCATTCAACCTAACTTTAAGGGGCATCCTACAGAATGCTCTGCTAGAATCATACTCGTCAATAAGGAAAAGAGGTGTGAGACAATGCGTGAGAGACAGGCCTAAAGATAATGTGCGTACAGGAGACACATAGGCAGGTCTATGTATATAGAAAGGGGGGATGGGGATTGTGCGTGTGTATGCTTGTGAGAGGAAGAGTGTTTGTGATAAAGGTTAGTGAAAATAGTCGTAAATGGCTATGAGAGGGAGGGAGGGTTATATCGAGAGCATGTCTACGAGAAAGACACCTCGGGAGAGAGTGTGTGAGCATGTGTGAGAGACCACCGATGGAGAGTGAAACTACACGTAAAAGATTGACGTACACATTGATTAAAGATATAAATTGTATCCAAATATTAGGATGGGATCATGATATTTACAATTCGCGTAAGGAACGGTCATTGATCCATCAGACATCTAGATTCTATCAAATTTGAGCATGTCTATGTTATTATTCAACATAATTGATCCACATAGTTAGTATTTTGAACTCCAGACAATGCATGGCTTTAGCAATCGAATATAAACGTGAGTATAGTTCATGTTGTGTGTGTAAAGCGCATTATACATACGGAAGTTACACAATGAACATTATAAATGCTAGCTATGAACTACCATACATTTGAATTCAACTTAAGGTGGTTTAAAAAATTCAAATTCAACATGAAGTCCATTCAATTATTTGAATTCGATATCATGGCATTTGTAAATCATACCTAAATTGTGGGGGCACCAATCTTTGCTCTGCTTTTGTACATAATAGCATATATAGTCGTGTACAAAATAGATTTAAATTTAGCTCCTCCATTCCAAAATAATCATAGTTATAGGATTTTCAAGTGTCAAAATTTCAAAAAGAAGCGGATAATTTAATGAGGTTTTCAAACATACATGGTCAAATTTAACGTTGTTTATTTAGGTCAATCCTGAAAGTTCAAGAGTACTCTAAACATGAATGCTTCTGTTTCAAAATTTCGAACGAAGCGCCAAAAGATCCTCTACTCACCCGAAACCGCATGAGACCAATGTTTGGTAGTAGAAGGAAATTACTTTTCTAACTCCGACCAATGAAACCTACCGGACCGACGTCCAAAGGTCTAAACCGGGGTAGGTTTGTGGCTTCATCTAGACATCACGCAACCACACTTATTTAAGGATCATACACAATGGCGGGGACGAGATTTTTCCTAAGGGGGTAGGTGTTGTGACACTCCAAAATTTTAATTTGGTTTTCATCAAAAACTTTGTTGGATTTTTAAAAGAGGGCTTTAAAAAAAAATTCTTTTCCAGAAATCCTTCCTCTTAAAAACTTCCTTTCCATTGGCAAGGATTTTCTTTTCCCTTTCAAATTTGGTGTTGAAGTTTTGGGAGCTTTTCCTTCTGGTTGTTACCCTCTCAAACTTTTTCATTTTCTTTTAAAATAAAGAAACCCTAGGAGTTTTGGGACTTCTTTCTTTTTGAAACCACCCATGGTTTTACCATGTCTCCTATAGTAAATCTTCTCAAAACCCCTCTCTCCACCTTTGAGCAATTTAAATCCTCTGTCTCATCAAGTCCAAACAAGTTTTTGGATTTTATTTCAATTATTTTATCTCCCAAAACATTTCTGCCAATTATTTTGAGCCTAAGTGATTTTCAAAGCAAGTGCCATTTTGCCTTTGAGTTTTTGTCCCAAACCAATTCCTGGATTGTCTTTAGTACCCACAACCTAGAACCATCTTGATCCACTCTTCTTCTTTTCAAAAATTTCAAATTTCACTCACTGCAAGTTTGGACCAGATTTGCCAAATTTGGTGAAATTCATATCTACACTCCTCCAAAAATTCCACCAAAAATCATGCAGCCTACTAGAGCAATGAGAAGCCACTCCACCAAATTTCAGCTCAAGGAAAAATCCCTAGATGCCAAAAGCATTCTGTCGAACACCTGAGCTGCACTGTTCTTTGCATTTTCAGTAAAGTTCAGTAAAATTCAGTTTTACAGTGTCGTTTTCTTCAGAGTTCAGTCACAAGCTCATAGTACGCTTGGCTCGATGCTCGCAGCCCCTCCCTCTTGTCCGGAGCTTCACACGCGTGCGTGGAGCCTTCCTGGCGTCGGTGGCGCGCTGGCCCGCCCTCGCCGGCGTCTTCTGCGGCGTCGGGACCTCCCGTGGCGGCCGACAGAAGGCACACCACGGCAGAACGCCGTTCAGCGCCGCCCAAGCCATCTGGTAGCTCCGCGTGGCCGTCTCCCTTGCCAGCGCACGCGTGCAGCACCGCGCCCGTGGCCTGCACGCGCAGGGCGCGCTCCCTTCCGCCGACGTGCCGCACGGCCGTTCCGTTGGGACAGGCCGTAAAACCCCCTCCCGGCTGAGCTGGACCCTGGAATGGCACCACTACTCCACCTAGGCATGCCCAAGCTCCTAATTCCACTGCCCAACCGCAGCGCCACCGTAATCGCTCGCCGGACTTATCCCGTTCACGGCAACCCTCGGGCGGCTATATATAACGCCCCCAAGCTCCCTCTCGCCCCCGCACACCTCCAGCACCTCACTGGACCCCGACCAGCAACTAGAAGAGCCTCGAGGGGCCTTCTTCCTCGACTCCGGCCGCCTCGCTCCGCCTCGGCCTTCCAGCTCGATTCACTCCGGTGAGGCCACCTCCGGCGCCCAAACCTCGTCCGTAGACCTTCTCCACACCCAGTACTCTAACCCCCTCATCAATTTGCCTTTGCAGTCCTCTCCGACGAGCTCCATCCACGCCCGAACCGCACCGTCCGCCGGAGTTGAAGACCGCCGTCGACGTGGTGCTCCCCGGCGACCAACACCACCACCCACCGTTGCGGAAGGACACGGTGAGCACGTTGATAACCTCCGATCCCCTTACCTCGCCGTGGATCGCCGACCGGCGACCACCGCAGCCCTCGGGCGCCGACGAGCCTCGTCCCTCCCATTTGAAAGTTTAAACATGACAAGTGGGACCCGCTGTCAGCCTCTCTGTCCTTTCTAAACGAAGCGTTTTCTGAAAACGCCTTCTAGCAAATGCGCTTTCCTTTGGGCTGGCGTAGTTTCTGCCGAACGCCGTTTTCTGTTTTTATAAACTAGCCCCTGGAAACTTTCTGTTTCATTACAGATAGTCCCTGGATTAAAACCCTCATAACTTTTTAACAGAAAGGAATTTTGGATTGATTCTTTTTCTGTCCTCTTCAGAATTTTGTCTAGTTTTTTATCATATTTATTTGAAAAATATTTGGTATAACTTTCTGTGCACCTCTTGGTATTTACGATAGCGCATGTATTTCTTTATACCGTAGATACCGAAGGAGGTAACGGAGCCGCGAACTTCACCGAGCTAGGCTCCGACTACTCCGAACCAGGCAAGCATGTTTGAACTTTTGATATGATGAGTGTCTTGGCATGTTTTGCATTTTAGTTAGTCTCATGGCATGTTGATGAGCATACCGATGAACGTTATTTCCATGCATTGTCGAGGTAAGTGAGTTCGATGACCATAAGTGGATGGATGCGAATATGAATGGCCATGTGTTGGCATGAGGATGGGTAAGATGGCAGTGTTGTAGCATGCCAGTCTTATGCCAGCCTATGTGACTGCAGTGTCAAACCGTATCGGTCCAGTTCCTCCCATTTCCTTCCCTGTACTACCACATGTTTTCCGCAAGGAATATGGTTTAGTAAGTTGCAAACCGCTTTCCTGGTACACACCAAAAGGAGAGGCCGGGATGATGGTTCCATGGCCCTGGATTAAAGCCAGTCATCCGGTCAGGGGGCATGGGTGTTTCCGGTTGGGACCGAGAGGGGGGCACCCCTTAGAGCGCGCGTATATAAATTTGATCCCATGCTAATTCGAGATTGTGATCTCCCCGTCTCAAAAGTTTTTCTTGGACGATGTCTAGGGTGATTCCTAGCATCGAGAGGTAGGATGGGTGTGTACTGGTTAGTTGTGTTTCTTCCGAAATACCGTAAACGGAACTAGTCCTTCGTGACTACGGAAATCCGTTGGCTGTGGGAAATTTTTGTACAAACTCTGTAGAGTCATATATTCCTTGAATCATCTATTCTATGTCCAAGATCAGTATCATCTTATCCTGACAAGTGCCATTTTTTATGACAGAGACTCCGGTGAATCGTATGAGTGCTAATTTCGGCTAAATGATTATTCCTGTGGATGGACTAACCCGTTTAATTTCATGAATTGAATGTTGATTATGAGTATTATTTACTTGTGAATAAAAGCCCTTTCTGTGATGTCGCTCAGACGTCCGACTGTGGCATTTCCTTTAAAAGCCCTTTCTGTGATGTCGCTTAGACGTCCGACTGTGGCATTTCTTTTAAAGCCCTTTCCGTGATGTCGCTTAGACGTCCGACTGTGGCATTTCTTTTAAAGCCCTTTATGTGATGTCGCTCAGACGTCCGACTGTGGCATTTCTTTTAAAGCCCTTTATGTGATGTCGCTCAGACGTCCGACTGTGGCATTTCTTTTAAAGCCCTTTCCGTGATGTCGCTTAGACGTCCGACTGTGGCGTTTCTTTTAAAGTTCCTTCTATTTATTTGTTCACCCTTCGAGGCGTCGCTTCAGACACCCGATCGGTTTTCATTTATGTTTTGTTGGGATTTCAGGCGGATTACCGCCGTTTCCCTTTTTACTTACTTCGTTATGCCAATTTTTGAATTTACATTGGTGAATTAATCGTGACGCATTCATGCATGCATTTGTTATATCTTACGTCCGAACTGTCTTGCGAGTACTTTCAAAGTACTCACTGGCTTGTTGATTTGGCCAGATGCTGACGAAGGCGATCTCATGGATGAAGAGTTCGATAGCGAGTCCGACGCCTAGAGGAATCCCAGTCAGTCTCGTGCGACCCTGGATTTGGTCACTATATTATATCCGCTTCCGCTACCAAATAAATTCATTGAGCCTCACCTTGACGCTCGATGAGAGGCCAGTTTTAGAGTCATGTATCTCACTCCCCGCTGTGTTTTTCCACCACCGCCCTATCCTCGAGTCAGTAGTATGCCTCCACACCACTGTGTCATGTCCGCCTTTAGGTATAATTATTGGCGTGCTTGTAATAATTTGGTTGAGCAACCGTAGCTCGACCCTGTAATATATTTTATGTTACTGGCTTATTGTATCAAGAGATTGTCCACCGGTAAGGAGAATTTTTTTTCCATACTGGACACAAAAGATTGGTTTCTCAATAAATATTTTTATTGGAAAACCGGTCGTGACAGGCTTGGTACCAGAGCCAGGCTGACTGTAGGAAGTCACTAGGTGCGATCGCTAATTGGTTATTAGCATGATAGAGCTAATTTATATTTTTGCTATTGTAGTCATTTTCTGACTGTCAGCATAAATTTATGATCTGACCATTCAGAATTTTTGCTTACCTTTGTAGATGGCCGACAACAGCTGCGAGTCTCAGACCTTCGCCAACGTGCCCGATGGGTTCGTCAAGCTTCTCTCCTTCATCGTTCAGGTCGCGATGGGGCCGTCTGTGCGCCCAGTCTTCACACTCTACCAGCACAAGGTCAATGACAGTCTGACCATGCACCAGGCCACAGTGCAGTTCAGGGGAGGGCGTGCTGAGTTACGCCGCTTCCGGTTCGTGGGAAGAGCCATGCCTACGGAGAGGCATGCTATGCAGATGGCAGCCCGTGAGGCGATAGCTCGCCTTAGGGATGTCCTTCCCGCGATGAAGACTCGTCGCTACCGCTATCTTCCATGCCATGTGCCTTATACTTGTCACTACGCATTCTCCTACCCTAGAGGAGAACGAGATGAGGCTTTTGAGATGCTTATTGAGTATCTCCGGGCTCTGGAGGCAGCCTTCGACAACCTGGTGGACGACTTCGTAGCTGCCCGCATGGACTCAATCCATGGTTGTGCCGCCAACAGGAGGGAGCTCCTGCCCGCCGCACCGCCACTGACTTTTGTCTCTTCATCAGCATCTTATGCACCTACTCGTCGCCTGCCTACCACCGAAGAGTTCAACCAGGCCATTGCGCCCACTCCAGCGCGCACTGCACCACCCGTTGTGCCTACTCCTATTCGTGTTGCTCCGCCCCTGGCACCCGCTCCATCTACCCGACGCAGCTCTTCATGTCTGGAGCCTATTAGTGAGGAGGATGTCGAGTCCCCAGCCTCACTACGCCTCACCCTTGGCAGGGCCAAGGAGATCGTCAACATTTCCGGCTGAGTGCGTTTGCCCGTCATGCGATGTACCGCTTGTAAGATATGTACATAGGTTGTGAGGAGTAGCTTGTTTGCGCATCATGTAGGAACTGGAGAAGTGCACTAGCCTAAATAACATGTCAGGATTATGTACACATATCCTGAGTGATGTATTGTATAATTATCGCCCTCGTGTAAGATATGTAATGAGCAGTCCTTCTCCGTGCGCAAATCAATTTGTTTTCTTAAGCGACCTTGGTCATTTAAATTATTTGCCATCCTTGTGCGATTTTCTTGGATTTGTTTTGCGACCATTTTCGTTTTTCTTATGAGTTTTGCAAAATATATCCCCACAGTGAAAAATGTCTCGTCCTTGGACTCGCTCCATGCCTACTCCGCCAGAGGGAGATTATGACACTCAACCAGGCAACAATTTCACACAAGGGCAGTCAAGTCAGCAGAACAGTGAAACGGCACTCTCCCAAATGTGCCGCCTTTATGAACAGAGTCAGCAACAACATCGTGAAATGATGAACCAAGTCATCAACATGGGGAGTCACCATGGACAGTATCAGCAGCAATCCAAGTTATCTGAGCTTCAGAAGACACGCCCCCAAACATTTTCTCATACAGACAAACCTCTTGAAGCCGAGGACTGGCTTCGAGATATGGAGAGAAAATTAATTATTGCAAAATGTTCAAACCCCGAAAAGGTGCTGTATGCTCCGCACTATCTCACAGGAGCAGCCACATCATGGTGGGAGAATTTTCTGCACATGCATCCCAACGAAAATGACCTAACCTGGGATGATTTCAAGGAAGGTTTCCGTGGTGCACACATTCCTAAGAGTATTATGAAAATCAAGAAGAGAGAGTTCGAGGACCTCAAGCAACGGAACATGACAGTGTCAGATTACAACAATCAATTTACTCTATTGTCCCGCTACGCCAATGAAGAGCGTATGACTGAAAGCAAGAAGATGGAGAAATTCCCTGACGGTCTAGCACCCGCGCTTAAATGCCAACTGGTCGTGCACACTTTTCCTGATTTTAAAACACTGGTGGACAAATCCATCACTCTGGAAAATGAGAGACGCAGCCTGGAGGATATCCACAAGCGGAAAAGGGACCAGACTAACCATGCTCGCAACCACCGAAGCAGGACAGCTTTTCAGAAAGGTGGGACACACAAGCCTACGACAAACATCTCACGCTCAACCAAGAATTTCCATGCAAGGGACAAAGAGTTCACATATCGCCCAGGCGTTACTTGCTACGCTTGTGGAGAAGAAGGGCACTACGCCAAACAGTTCCCCAAGCCAAGGAACTCGACCCCTAAGCCAAACAATGGTGGAAATAATTCAGCGCCCAAGCGCAACAATTTCAACCCCAACAACAACCACAGGAAGGGTCATCTAAACCACGTGACCAAATAAGAAGCACAAGATGCTCCGGATATCGTACTCGGTACGTTTCCTGTCAACACAATACCTTCAACGGTTTTGTTTGATTCTGGAGCTTCTCACTCTTTCATTTCGAAAAGTTTTGCTTTGCAAAATAATTTTTCGATGCTTCCTTTGGAGAAATCCATGATCATCAAGTCCCCTGGGATTCAGCAAGTTACTCAAAATTACTGTCAGAATGTGGTCATTGAGTTCGAAGGATTGGACTTTCACGCAAATCTTATTGTGTTGGAAAATAAAGGACTGGATGTCATCCTAGGGATGGACTGGCTAACCACCAACAAGGGTTTTATCGACTGTTTCAACAGGACCGTAATTCTCACACACCACCAAGGGAAGACAATAAGAGTATCAGCCAAGGAAGGAAAAATACCCCGGCAACCAAGATTGAATAAGGTGGACATTTCTGAGCTGAACAAGGTTCCAGTAGTGTGTGAATTTCCAGACGTATTCCCTGAAGAGCTACCCGGCATGCCACCAGACCGAGAAATAGAATTCAGCATTGAGCTAGCACCAGGAACCACCCCCATATACAAGAAACCATACAGAATGGCACCATCCGAGTTGATTGAATTGAAGAAACAAATAAAGGAATTACTGGACAAGGGATATATTCGAGCCAGCTCCTCACCTTGGGGATCACCAATTTTATTTGCCAAAAAGAAAGATGGGACACTAAGATTGTGCATAGACTACCGAGCACTTAACATGGTCACAGTCAAGAACAAATACCCGATGCCACAAATAAATGATTTATTTGATCAGCTCGCTCAGGCCAAGGTATTCTCAAAGATTGACTTAAGGTCAGGATACCATCAATTAAAAGTACGAACAGAAAATATCCCCAAAACTGCCTTCACCTCCAGATATGGGCTATATGAGTTCACAGTTATGCCTTTTGGACTAACTAATGCCCCTGCATATTTTGTTCACCTCATGAACAGAGTATTTATGAAGTTTATGGACAAGTTCGTTGTGGTATTCATCGATGATATTCTAGTATACTCCAAGACACCAGAAGAGCACGCGGAACATCTCAGGATTGTGCTAGGAGAACTCAGAAAACACCAATTGTATGCCAAGTTCAGCAAGTGCGAATTTTGGCTAAGACAAGTAGGCTTTCTGGGCCACGTGCTGACCCAAGACGGTATCACAGTGGACCCGGAAAAAGTCAGGGCCATACTTGACTGGAAGGCACCAGCCAGCGTAACTGACGTATGAAGTTTCTTGGGAATGGCAGGGTATTACCGCAGATTTATTGAAGGATTCTCCACCCTAGCCAAGCCAATGACGCAGTTACTCAAGAAAGACAAGAAGTTTGAATGGACAGAAGCCTGCGAGAAAAGTTTCCAAGAGCTAAAACGGAAATTAACGACAGCACCGGTATTAATTGTACCCGACATACACAAGAATTTTGAAGTATATTGTGACGCGCCCAGAAAGGGTCTCGGATGCGTGTTGATGCAGGAAGGCAAGGTTGTCGCATACGCTTCACGGCAACTTCGCAAGCATGAGGAAAATTACCCCACTCATGACTTAGAAATGGCAGCAGTTATTCATGCACTCAAGGAATGGAGGCATTTCTTACTTGGGAATCGATGTGAAATATATACGGATCACAAGAGTCTCAAATATATTTTCACACAGCCAGAACTAAACTTACGGCAACGACGTTGGTTGGAATTGGTAAAGGATTATGATGTTGGTATCCATTACCATCCAGGGAAGGCAAATATAGTGGCCGATGCTCTTAGTCGGAATCCCAACTCCGACGAAAACAAACCGCACAGCTTGAGGCCCGAATTCCAACAAGAATTTGCCAAGCTCAACTTGATGATGGTAGCAGAAGGCACCATATCAAACTTGGAAATAAAGCCCGACCTTGTGGAGAGGATTAAAGAAGCTCAGCCTGGTCACCCCAGTATTGAAGGAATTAAAAGAAAGGTGAGTATGGGCAAGGCCTCGGAGTTCATCATAGGCGATGATGGAATATTACGGTACGAAAACAGACTCCGTGTGCCAAACATAGAAGACCTCAAACAGCAGATCCTAGCTGAAGCACACACCACTCCATATTCAATCCACCCTGGAGGAACCAAAATGTATAAGGATATTCAGGAAAGATTTTGGTGGCACGGTATGAAGAGGGACATAGCCACATTCGTTGCATGTTGCGATTCCTGTCAACGCATAAAAGCTGAGCATCAGAGACCAGCCGGACTACTGCAACCAAACAAAATACCTGAGTGGAAATGGGATGAAATCGGGATGGATTTTATTGTCGGACTACCTCGGTCACGACACGGGAATGATGCCATATGGGTCATCACCGATAGATTAACCAAGGTGGCACATTTTATTCCAGTGAAGACAACCTTCAACACTCAGAAGCTTGCCAGGATTTATCTTTCCCGTATAGTTTGTCTGCATGGAGTCCCAAAGACTATAATATCTGACCGAGGCACTCAATTTGTCTCGAAATTCTGGGATCATTTACAACAGGCTCTGGGAACTCAATTGGCCTTCAGTACCGCCTACCATCCTCAGACTGATGGACAGACTGAACGCGTAAACCAAATTTTAGAAGACATGCTGAGAGCATGTGTCCTCACCTATGGAACCAGTTGGGAGGAAAGTCTGCCATATGCCGAGTTCGCATACAACAACAGCTACCAGGCCAGCCTGCGAATGGCA